>NW_027266468.1:0-129484 GCF_046630445.1 Rutidosis leptorrhynchoides | reverse complement strand
AAAGTTTAGGGAGAGAACATCTGTGAGATGACCTTAGATGTTCTCGCTCTTCATAGGTCGTGTTATATGGCCAGCACCCTAATAACATGGGCAAATTTTCTTCCCCAAAGCATGATGAATATCCCACAGAAAATCCTCTTCATGAGAGAAAGCACATCCTTTACTCTCCCTTGAGTAATAAAAAAAATGTAACACTCGGTTGGAGGGGGCGTGCATGAAGACTAGATCTCCTTGAGTTGATGAATGTATATTAAGTTATCCATGATTCTACATAATAAACTCAAACTCCGACTCCTAATTTTGTTGATTAACAATATTCCACAAATATTCTGATAATTTGGTTTTTGTTTGGTTAATTATTTAGGAATTGCGGGTAAATCAAAATGGACAATATTAGGCACGATGAGCAATAACTATAGATTTATATCTTTAAAAAACTCTAAATATATGATATCCCATCTAAAATGTATATATCTACAGTCAGTTGGTGACGAGACACACGGAGGAATGTGCGGCGAGGTTGGCCCCATGCTTAATCGGGCATGGTGCTTAGAGCTCGAGCAGGGCAGCCTTGTAAATTGCTATGCTTAATCCTAGAATCATTCAAGAAAATTATGATGTCTGATTCGGATGATTTTGTGATATTCATGGCAAATATAATCTGAGGTGTATTTTTTTTTCCTTTTGGAATGATGTATAAGGAGGCGGTACTAAGAAGGTTTTAAATTTTATAGTTAGTATTGTGGAAAAATTTATAAATAGAAAAATAATCCAATATGCTTTGTACTAGTGGATATACATATAGGATGTTGCAGAGTTAAAACCTTGGAAAATCATGATGGACATGAATTAAGTGACTCGAACATTCCCATCAAGGCCAAAGTTTACTAGTAATGGATGAATATATACTTTCATTGGGTATTTAAGGAGTCCATTTGTTCTAACTATGGCAACACGAATGCAAGACAGTGCTTTGTTGAGGACTGCAAATGCAAGTGGCTGGTTCAATCCAAATGATGAAATGGATATCATGGGAAGGCTTTGGTTAGTTTTTATGATCTAATCTCTTATGCCATTAGTTTGTTAAATCCAATTATCTGATCTTTGGAAATTTATGGTACATTGTTGGAATTCAGCGCGTAGCAGCAAGAAATGGAAGCATTGGTTGTGTGCAAGTCCTGTTGGAATGGCCAAGACTAACGCTAATGGTACATTAATTTTTCACTTTGATCACAAATTGAATATTGAAATTGTGTCTCATTTGTTTAAGGAATAGTAATAATATATATTGCATTGTAGACTCGAAAGGAAGATTGAATAATGAAATTGTATTGTTTAGTGAATTATAAAATATTGCACTCGAAAGGAAGTGTTCCGATTTAGGAAGTGTGTAGACTGAGTGGCATCGATGTTGTTGAAACATGGAGCAAACATCAATGACCGAGATGTAGGGGTGTTCCCTGTTGAAATTTGGGTGTTGAAGGTTGGGTGTTGAAGGAACAGAGACGGAGAAGAAGAGATTGGGAATTAGGGATTTCAATTGTTGAATCCGAATGGGCTGTTGGAAGAAGAAGAATGAAGCACAGCGTTTTGCTGCAGTTGGATCAAGCCGGGCTCACACTTCATTCGGCCCAGTCTTCATTCTGTCAGCCCACCATCAGCTCCAGCCCAATTTCTTCTTCCAGTCACGGACCAAGCCAGCACCACTCCTTCCGTCAGCCCATTGCAGCCCAGTTCGTCAGCTTCAGTCTTTCCTCTGTTGTGGGCCATCACTCCAGTTCAGCCCAATCCTTGCTGCTGCTCAGCCCAAGTCACTCCAGTCAGCTTCTTCACTTCTCGTTGGGCCTCGCTGCTTCACTCAGCCCATTTCGTCAGCCCAGCTTCAGCCCAAGCAAATCACACAGCATTAGTTGCTTGCCCAGCAAGCAACTGTCATCTTCTCCAGCAGATTACTTCTTTTGCAAGCAATCATCAATCAATTCCAATCACCACCATACTTAAGACACACTCACCACTCCAAGCATGGTCACTCTTTTCTTAAGTATGGAGATGATTGCAATCAAGTATGGGCATAGAATAGATAGTTTTATATTGTTTTTATTCATTAATTTCAATAATTTGTAATATAAATAGGAGAGAAATTTCATTGTAATCTCAAGTTGAAATAATCAACAAGTAGTTTCTCTCAATTATTTTGTGTTCAACCCCTAAATTTCAACATTCCCCATCAAAGATGTCGTTTGGAAAATGTAAACCTACTCGAAGCGATTAATTAAAAATCCTGTGGAGGGGATGTCCTCCGTCAAAGGGAAACCGATAACATAAACGACTGGGATCTCGTGCACAAGAATGAGACTAACGAGGTGTATCGATTTCTATGAGATTACCGAGAGACATTGCCAACATGGCCTCTAGGCTATCCACATTTTAATTAGTTATAAGCACGATTAGATTTCGATGAAGACTTCGTTGGCGGAGATACTTATTATGTTCTTTTCTTTTTCTGAGCCTCCGTTGAAAAACAACCACTACTTACAATATTAAGATCTAGATTTGTTTTCGGCATTGATTTTGCATTATAGTTTAGATTTCAAAATGACAACTGAAGACAAGTTTAGATTTTGTGGTGTATGTTTCTTATTTTTGTGGTTAAGTTCATGTGATTTTGTTTTCAGTAATCCTTAATGTTGGCAGTGTTGTTGTCTCATATGCATCAGATAACAGGAAGTGCAATATGATTGAGACATTAAGATGTAGTAATTTTACTAATGCTTGCCATGTTCCCAAAAGATTCCGTTTTTGAAGCTTCCCTCTCTTGCTAGAACTTAGAAACTTAGAAAGCTAGAGATAATCTGCCTCCATCTGTTAATACATACTTTTTTTAGCTTGATCATCTTCTTTTGAATGTATGAAAAAAAATTAAAAAAAAACATATATTAGCAGACGGAGGGAATATAAATTACAAATCTAAAATTATAAATTGCTAAACAAAACACTATTATATTTTCTCTTGTAGGATTATTACCTTACTCCTAAATTTGCATCACGTAATTTTTTATTTCTCCTCACGAATGGTAATCGATATTATTATAAAAAAAGAGGGTAATCGATTAGTCCTTGTATCGCCAACATAAGATGTATTTTGGTAGGTCAATTGCCTCCCTCATTGAACTTTGTAGTCGCTCTTGATTAGTAATGCATTGGAGTATGCTCTTACTTATTCACTTGTTCGCAACGAAGGGAAACTTTCTTTGCGTTAGCATCGTCTACTAAAACCAAACCCTCCTCCAAATGATTCGTCACAATCTTCTTAAACAAAGGGATTGTTCTCCAATTAACATCCTTAAACCTGCATAGGATAGTCCATGATCCCATGATTCGGGTCCAATTTTTTATTTTTTTCATAGAGCAAACGCATACAACTTGAAACTAAATGACTAAAAAAAGCGAAGTTACAAAAAGTCAAAGTTTGACTTTATTTGTTCTCTTAAGCACAAATCTATGTCTTGTCAAGTAGTTGTTCTTGATGGTATTGAATTTATGGGCAACCTTTACATGCTGGTCCTTATGCTTGGCGTGTTCATCACTATTAAATGATCAAAAAGTCATCTTCTAAATTTCTATCCATAAAAATTATCTCCTCAAATATTTCTTTCGTTTTTTTCCCAATTTCTTTTTTTTCCAGTTTTTTTTTTTTAAATCTTCACCAACGAGCTAGTTCTTTTAGTAGATTGAATGTCACTTGCCTCTTGTCTTTTGAAATTGCAATTGTTTTTCAGCCCAATCATCTTTTGTTCATGCTTTTATATATAGGATAATCATAGTATATTTCATCACGGTCAACCGAAATATATATGGTGCACTACTTTTCTTTGTAAAAGGTTCTTGCCTATATATAGTTAGATTTTGAGCTTGTATATTTTTTATGTGAACTTTAACTCAATATATATCCACATGTATGTATTACTATGTTTCATTCTCAATCTTGAGTTATGTAGCCTTAATTTCCGCCAACCACCTTCCATTTTTTATCGTCAACTCTTCGTCGGCCTCTCTTTTTCTTCATCCTCTCTTCTTCTATCCTTCGTCCTCTCCTCTTCTTCTCCACCCATGTCTATCTCTCTACTCTGAGTTTTTCTTTTTGTTCTTCTTTTATCTGCTCTTTCCTTCTCTCTTCTCTTTCTCTACTGCTCTCTATTCTGAATTTTCTTCTTCTTTCTTACGATGATCATCAATGGTGAGGGTCCATTTCTAGGGAGGTCTCTTTCATGGTTTTGTCATCGGAAGTGGTAATCGTGAGGTTTCAATGCTGCAAGGTTAGATTAATAATTTTTCAATTCCAAATAGTTCTTTTCAAATCTTAAGATTAGCTAATGGTGCAAGTGTAAAATCTATTATGTTAACTATCAACTATCTCAAATATTTACAGTTAGAATAAGGGATATTTCTTTGCAACTTGCAAGTGATACACACGGTTGAATCATTGTAAAATTGTAGATTCCACCTTCTCTAACTCATTTTTTGTGTTGAATTTATTCTTATAGCTTTTTACATTAATGTTTATGTAATTTTGAAGTTTAGATTTGAACCAACACTCTATAATGTTTCTGTTGTATGCACATGAACAATTCTTCTCTGATGTTTATAAATATGTCCGTTCAAATATAGCTTGTTCATATTATTTATCTACATACAAAATATACATAAAAATATACACTATGTTGAGATCTATGTAAAAAATAATAATTGATCTAATTATAAAAATGGCATGTATTTAGTAATTCGTGTTTGACACTTTTTTTCTCAATCATTGATCGAGATTTTAGCTAGGGTTTGTTTTTTTTTCGTTTCGTTTCGACTCGTCTCGATTCGATTGTGATTGATTGTAATTTTGGATATATGAGTCAGTGGATGGTTGAGGTATGGATAAATATATATTATAATAATATGAAAAATTATAATATAAGTAGGTAGTGAATGATTAATGTATGATTAAATATATGTTAAAACATTATAAAAAATTATATGATGATTAATAATAATAAAATATAATTTATGCATGTAACTATATCAAATATTAATTGATATGAATTAAAGGTATATTTTTGAATAAAAATAAATCAAAATAGATTAAAATGAGTCGAATCGAGTAGATCATGATTTTTTTTTAAGCAAACGCATAATAGAGAAGTTGATGATAAAACTTGAAACTAAATGGAAAAAGAAGAAGAAGCGAAGGAACAAAAAGTCAAAGTTTGACTTTATTTGATCTCTGAAGCACAAATCTATGTCTGTGTCAAGTTGTTGTTCTTGGTGGTATTAAATTTAAAATCGCAAACATATCAAAATTACTATTGTTTCCCAAAGTCGAAGCAGGGATGAGTTGACTCGACAATTCAATCACTCCAAAACCTTAACTCGCTAACTCGTTAAAGCACTCCCCAGTTCACGACCTCATTTCACTCGCTGCCCAAACCTCCACACTTCTTTCCCCCACAAACTTCCTTCAATGTCTTCACCAAACCCGACATCGCACTCGGGTCGCAAAACACGTCACTCATTAAAACTATATCGAACTCGCCCAACTCACCGAGTCGACTCAACTCGTCCGATCCCCAAACGAGTTCCATCGCCTCTACTCGGTCACCTTGTCCGTTTGCTTCCACATTCTTTAACAACCCAGGGACCAGCGCGCCGATATCGGTGAGTACGACTCGGCTTGCACCGAGTTTAGCCGCCGCCAAGCCGGAAAAGCAGGTTCCTGAGCCGAGTTCGAGGACACACTTGCCTTTAAAGTCGATTTGAGTTGACATCCATTGTGAAAGGATGAGTGCCGAGTCCCAAACCCATGACCCGGTAAGTGTACAACCCGTTACTGAGTCGTATACGTCCTCGAGTTCGTGGATTAATAGCTTTTGACCTGCTACTTCAAATTGTAATACTCCCATTCTCTCATTGTGCTAACTTTTCTTTGTTGAAGAAAGTCTTATAATCTTGCTTTAAAGTAATCTTTTTTATTTTTTTAATTTGAAAGTTGGGCCGATCCTTTTTTATAGAATAAGAATATGATTCGATATGTATGACATTGATTTTTTAAATTCAATCGATTGGTTTTCATTAAGTGGTGGCTGACGAATACGATTAAATCTTTATGAATTTATTATGACACGTTATATTGAGTAGTTGACTTTCTAATTTTGATCCGATAAAAACGAATTGGACGGCCAAACGAAAAAAAGTATATCATTTCTATCGTTGAGAATATTTGTCGTTTTTCATATTTTTATGTATAGAAATTATGATGTTTATTTTTTATTTTAAATTATTATAATATTTTTATTTTAATTAATCAATTTTTTTTTAATTCAACTAATAATTGATATTCTTTTCGCACTAATTAAAGAATAAATTTGATAATTTATATTTAAAATTTCATAATAAATCATAAAAAGTTAATTTTTTGGGACAATTTTTTTCTAAAAAACGACAACTATTTGTACGGAGGTAGTATCATTTTTTGAAGTTGAAATAGTATATCATTCATTCATACCTTATTAACACGTCCAAGTCCAAATTGAGTGATGAAAGCCTAGGGAATTTGATTTCGTTCGTTCCATATTCTTTATAGGATATGGTATTAGATTTTTACTCGAAGGCTAAAGTAAAAAATACGTACTTGTTGATGATTAGAAGTAAAAAGATATTGGTGTAGTTATCAAAAAGAAAAAGATATTGGTGTAGAATATTTATCATTACTAATATTTTTTGAAATCAATATTTGGGAACTTAAAGATGCAACTAATCATAACTTGTATATGTTTTAATTTATTATAGACCTGAAATGTCACTATCCCTACACACCAATGAGGCAATGATATTTGTGGAGCAGCAAAAATCAAGATAAAGAAATTTGGAGAATTAAAAGTTAAAGATTTATTTTGTTCTGTTTCACTTTTATTGTTCATATTTAAATTTAAAATATATAATTTTATCATTTTTTTTTAAGATTCATAATTCTTCCATTAAATTATAATAATATATTTTTATTTTTATGAATCTTAAAAATCAAATAATAAAAAATATGTATAAATAAATACGATATTATATTAATATGTTTTTTTTTTAAATATTTAATTTTTATGGATGAATACAGCAATATCTTTCATCTGGTAAATTTCAGAATCGTAAAAAAAGGAGGCAGAAGAGTTGGGGTGACTGACTGACTATTGACAGGTGACTTTCACTCTCATTCAATTCGTACTGTAAATGGCCAATTCACAGTACAGATGAGGGTACATTGGTAATTTGACTTCCATGTCTGTAAGTCTGATGTGTCTCTTACCTTAATTTCATCAAAATTCACTGCAGCTGTACTATACGCCGTCAGCAAAAATGACGGCGTTCTGTTAATGACGGCGTTCGGTTTGACTCTTCAGCAAAAATCACGTGACAAGTTAAAATTCAGTTGTTCACAGCACGAGTGAACCTACAGCTTTTTGCCACGTGTGCCACGTGAATGGTCCCCAGCCAATAGATCAGAAAAGCATCTTGTGCACATGCAATTTGTTGTCAGAGAGAATGAGACCACTTCCCAAAAACAGTTATGATTTGTTTGTACAGAACTCCATCTTGAAAAAATCTAAAAAGGCCCTTGTGATTTTCTTAAAGTTTCAGTTTTGTCCCTATGCATTCGAAAATGACTTGTTCTCGCCCTTGAGGAAAATGCGGAATTGGGCTCATGGGCCTATCTTTAGTGGGCTAAGATAAACGACTTTATGCAGCATTTCTCTATTTTGTTTTTATTATTTTTCAATGGGCAAAAATAACC
Organism: Rutidosis leptorrhynchoides; assembly: GCF_046630445.1. Taxonomy (NCBI): domain Eukaryota; kingdom Viridiplantae; phylum Streptophyta; class Magnoliopsida; order Asterales; family Asteraceae; genus Rutidosis; species Rutidosis leptorrhynchoides. Next base: position 121,656 of record NW_027266468.1, on the reverse strand, counting down.
GTTTGATCCATGTTTCAAACGTTGTTGAACTATTTCGTTTCTCCAAACATAAATCGAACCAAATGGTCTCTGAAACGTTAATTTTTGAACTAGTTAGTCCCTCGACCCTAACGAACGTTAATTTTTGCCGATTTGGCACTTACAGCCAATCATAAAGTGACACGTGTCACTTACGTGTAAAAAATGCCACCTAGACTTTTTACACGTAAGTGACACGTGTCACTCTATGATTGGATGTAAGTGCCAAATCGGCACTTTATATTTGGAAGGACGAAACAGTTCAGAAACGTTTGAAACATGGACCAAATGGTTCAGAAACGTTTAAATCAGGGACCAAACGGTTCAGAAACGTTTAAACCAAGGATCAAACGGTTCAAAACCGTTTAAACCAGTGACCAAACAGTTACTTTTGCCCTTTAAATAATTATGTATATTGTACTTTATATTTATTGTTAAAATAATAATATTAATGATATTATATTGATATTAATATAATAACATATCAGATCGGATCTTTCGGATGATAAATTTCTATATCCGTATCCGATCCGATCTGCGGACTTTTCGATCCGATCCGTAACGGATCAGATTGAATCTAAATTGTCAATCCTAAACATGATTAATGAATTCACTACCTCACGAATTCATGAAGCTCAGACACTAAAATAATTTGCTGTCAATAAATAAAATAATTGATTCAATATTTCTATATTTATAATTAATGGATACTCGTTTGATAATTAATCATTCATTAATATCGATTCTTAGTCTCATTTCACATCACTTTAATTTAAAGTAGTGTAGTATCTTTTTTTTAGTTTTTGTCGAGAAGCATATCTATGAGTAGAGGTGGCGAAGATCGATTTTGATCTTAAACACGACCAGTCTCGTTAAACTTGGATACGGATATAGAAATTTATCATCCGAAAGATCCGATCCGATATGTTATTATATTAATATAAATATAATATCATTAATATTATTATTTTAACAATAAATACAAAGCATAATATACATAACTATTTAAAGGGCAAAAGTAATCGTTTGGTCTCTGGTTTAAACGTTTCTGAACCGTTTGGTCCCTGATTTACACGGTTTTGAACCGTTTGATCCTTGGTTTAAACGTTTCTGAACCGTTTGGTCCCTAATTTAAACGTTTATGAACCGTTTGGTCCCTGTTTCAAACGTTTCTGAACTGTTTTGTCCTTCCAAATATAAAGTGCCAATTTGGCACTTACATCCAATCATAGAGTGACACGTGTCACTTACGTGTAAAAAGTCTAGGTGGCATTTTTTTACACGTAAGTGACACGTGTTACTCTATGATTGGCTGAAAGTGCCAAATCGACAAAAATTAACGTCCGTTAGGGTCGAGGGACTAACTAGTTCAAAAATTAACATTTAAATAACCATTTGATTCAATTTATGTTTGGAAGGACGAAACAGTTCAACAACGTTTGAAACAGGGACCAAATGATTATTTTTGCCTTTTTTAATGTTATCCTTAACGAGGCCAACTAAAAGGAAATTGCATGATCAAGAGTACCAAAATTAATTTTATTCATAAATAAATAATATCTCTAAGTACGTAAGCATCTATCCATTACGTGAATTTATTTATTTTATTTTCTCTTGATCTTGATGTGGTTTTTGAAATTGGCAAGAGCTGTTTTGATCGAAAACAACATTTTCAAATGCCAACCTCCACATATATATATTATAGTATTGCTTAATATTTTGAAATTCAACTTATTTTATATCTTGACCGAATTAATGAACCTAAATGCTGTATATAAAATTGGAAAAATTATTGAATGGAAATTTTCTAGTTTAGGTGTGCGAATCATCTTTTGTCACGGATGTATGGTCAAAATTCTCTCTTTTAATAATTGGACGAAATTTAAAAAAATTATACATATCAATTAATAATATACATATTTATATCAATTAATAATATATATATTTATGTGATGACGTGTTAGAAAATTCTAACCTAAAAATTAAAATTGATTGTGACGCACAAAGCAAAAGACCGTGCATGAATATTATATTCAAGGAGTCCTAGTCTGGTTTTCATAAATTAGTATATCTATAATCTAATCTATGTCTAGTGTGTAAGCAATTTGAGTTTGTTAGAATATTTTCCTCTCGTTTTGTAGTACTCATATATGTTATATATACGTACACGTATGTAGTTTTTACATTTACGTCTTCATCAATCAAAGCTCCTAATTAAACAGTATATAATCTTGGACTGCACGACGTTGGAGGATGTTGATCGTCATGTCTATTTGTAGTTGATCAATATATCGTCCATCGAAATAAAGTTTTAGGGTTTAACAATGAACTCTATTTATGAATGAAGAAGAAATAATTTGATTTTCCAAAACAACGCATTATTTTTCTGCTTTCCAAATTCTCCAAATTAACCTAAAACAGAGTTGTGTAAATGCACTATGTATATAATTTGTCAATAATACCCTCAATTTATGGATATTCTAATCATTGAAAGAATATATTAGTCATTTTGTCGATTTGGAGTGCATGGTGTGCACACTACACAAAATATTGAGTGGGCTATTCAGTTTTACCGGCTAAAAAATGTGTATCGATACTCAATAACAGTAAGATTATGAGGATGATTTTATAATTGAGTGATTCTTAACTACGGAAAGAAAAAATTGACTAGAAAAGTGAGAAAACAATTTTTGGTTTTGACCTATTTTTTCTTGTTCTTTAGCTGCAGCTCTCAATTTTATTAGAATCGATTGTCGAAGAAATTCTTATAATTTTTTTTATTAGAATCCATTACTAATCATCTAATTAAAATATACTGTATGTAATTTCTTTGGGACTATCATAATATTTTTCATTTTTTTAATAATAGGATTTCATTTAGACACTTCAAAAAAAAAAAAAAGGGATTTCATTTAGACATTTTATTTTATTGAAAATTCATGGATTCGAAAGCGTATTTTAGATAAGTACCTTTGTAGTTTTAGGAATTAATAAAAAAAATGTCAGTCACGTAATTAAAGGCACAATAAAAGGGTAAGATATAAGTATAAATAAAAACCTTCAAAAAAATAAAATAGAATAAAAGAATAAGTATAAATAAAAATAAACGACCTGATCCTAACTAAATTTAATTTAAAAATAAAAACACACGCGTAAATCTCTGAGAATCCAGCTCAGCTATATAGCAGCAAATAATAACGTAGCTTTAGCTTGGACTCGTAAAGCCTATCTCTTCCATTCTCTACTTACTCTGTCATCAAAATGAAAAATTCAATCAATAAACTTCCACCAAAATGAATTTTTATTATCAAATTAAAAAACCCAAATCAAAAAGCTAAGAGACAAACAAGGCAGGTGCCATTTTTTCTTTTCTCTCAGGAAAAAAATAAAAAAAAAAGGTGCCTTTTTTATGACCCACTTTTTTCCAGTCTTTAAAGCTCTATTGAGAGAGAAAGAGAGAGAGACGGGACAGCTAAAACACACTCACTAAATCGTAACAGAACAGTTACGAAGCTTCTTCTTCTTCTTCTTCTCCTCTGCTTAGATTCAGTGAGATTCTCTTTCCTGCATTTTCTCTCTCGGTATTTTTTCTGCTTTGAAGAATTTACGACTCTGTTAATTGGGTTTTGAAGTTATTTTGATTTGATTTTGTGGGTCGATGTTTAGAATGCTATTTGTCAAGTAGAAGAATCGCAATCGCAATTCAAATTAATGGATCATTCTTGCCTACTATGTGTTTGCTTGATTGCCGTAGTAGTGGATGAATTTTAAGCTATGGACAGAATGAAAAATGTTACTCTGTGATTGGTTGATTCACTTGTTTCAAAAATACCCTTGTTTTAAAATTCTTCTTTTTGTCATAGGATACGGCAATTGGAGAGCGATATTGGTATTCTACTGAGAAAGTGTCTTCGATTAAAAATTGGAATTTTGTTACATGGATACAACAGAAATATCTGGTGGTCAGTAAGTGGATGAAAAATGCCTCCTGTGCAATTGAAAGGGCTTTTTAGCTCTTTCGTTTTGTTGGGGCATTTGTACTTGATCACAGTATCTCTTGCTCAGGAAGGCATTGTGATTAATGACTTGTTTCCTGGCTCTTTGACTGATTCTCCTACTTTGAAGTATATTGATACATCACCATTGAGTGATTCTATATCATGTGAGGATTTGGAAGGGGAAGGATCATTTAATACTACTTGCTTGCTTAAGTCAACCTTGTCTGTGAATTCAGATCTTTACATATTTGGGACGGGTAATCTTGAAATATATCCCCATGTTTCCATATCCTGTCACATAGAAGGCTGTAGACTTGTATTCAATATGTCAGGAAATGTCTTTGTGGGTCAATTTGCGGCTATCAGTGCCGGTTCGGTTGTTTTATTGGCTGCCAATTTGGAAATGGAAAACAACTCTTTGATAAACACGACAGCTTACGCCGGACCGCCTCCTTCTCAAACTAGTGGTACGCCAGTTGGTTCTGATGGAGCTGGTGGAGGACATGGTGGCCGTGGTGCTTCCTGCCTGAAAAATAACAACACGAATTGGGGCGGCGATGTTTACGCCTGGCAGACTTTATCGAAACCTTGGAGTTATGGGAGTAAAGGTGGAAGCAGATCCACTGAACATAAGTTTGGAGGCAATGGCGGAGGACGTATTCAACTTAAAGTACAAGACATGTTTTACCTGAATGGTTCTTTAATCGCTGAAGGCGGTTATGGAGGACTGGTAGGCGGAGGTGGCTCCGGTGGCAGCATCTATGTGCATGCTATAAAGTTGTGAGTGCACCCTTTTCAGATTATTCCTCAATTCTGAGGCATTGCTAACTTAGTGAATGAAAAGGATCAATACATTTAAAAAAATGTCAGTACCGAACTGGATTAGTTTTGAAAATAATTATTTTTCCCTGTTTCCTTGCTTAGGAAGGGATATGGTACGATCAGTGCAGCCGGCGGGACGGGATGGGGAGGAGGTGGAGGCGGGAGAATATCTCTAGATTGTTATAGCATACAAGAGGATGTAAAAGTAACTGTGCATGGTATGTATAGATCATTCAATTGAGAAGTTGCACTGGAAGTCTAAATTTTTGAATGTTTCACAGTTAACTCTAAGGCACATCAACCAACAATCTATTCCATATTTTTGGGAAACACTTGGATAATGGCACTTTTTATCGCATACATGTTCTACTTGGATTATTTTGAAGCAAGCTTGTTCATGCTTTATAGCTGGGAAGAAGAGAATTAATTATATTTCATAGAATTGCGAATACATTTGGAGAAAAATTAGTTTTTATCTCTGGAAGAGAGACATTTACGTGGTTATAATTTGGCTATGCTATATCATCCTTTTGTGACAGGTGGTTTTAGCATCGGCTGCCCGAGGAATGCTGGTGCAGCCGGTACATATTTCAATGCTGATTTGCTGAGTTTAAGAGTTGGGAATGACAATGTGACAACAGAAACAGAAACTCCATTGCTTGACTTTCCTACTAGCCCGCTGTGGTCAAATCTTATTGTAGAGAACAATGCAAAAGTTTTGGTTCCTCTTCTTTGGACCAGAGTTCAGGTTCTATAACTAGACTCCTCCGCCATTTAATGTTGATAACCTGGTGTTCTTGTATGTCATACTTTACAATGTTGCAAAAAAATCACAAAATGGTACTATTTTTTGTGCTAGTCCCCCTTTTTCCATTTTACATTCTAGTTTTCCATTCCGAACCATAGATGCATTTCAACTAATATTCATTTATTCATTTAAGAGTGGAACTATTGACATTGTTGAATGTGTTTTAGACTTGCTCATGCAATTATATTGAAAATGTGCTAGCATTTTCCCTTAGAAGACATATGCTAGTAAAGTTCCAATAGTATGAGAACCGGAGCAAGATTTAATTCGTATTGGGTGTTTGAAACTTCAAAGGATGATAATATTGAAAATGCTCATTGAATGATCAAGTTTCAGCAAGAGCTATCCATATTAGGGTTTTCCTTTTGTTTTGAAATTCCTTAGGTCCTTAAAGACACTAGCTTTTCCTTCTGGTCAGAAGTTCAGCGAGCCCCAAGAAAATTTGATTGTGTTTCTTATATGTGAACCATTATTTATTAGCTGATGGCTGCTTGCTCCTTTTTTTTTTTTTTTTGGCTTCTGGTCAAATCTGTTTAATTTTGGTTTGATATGGGTTCTAAAGCTCCCACTGAATTGACTATTTGAATTTGATATTAAAGGTAAGAGGTCAAATTAGTCTTTATCGTGGGGGTAGCATTGTGTTTGGATTGTCTGCATATCCAGTATCAGAATTTGAGCTTGTTGCAGAAGAGCTTTTGATGAGTGATTCTATCATTAAGGTAACTCTTCTATTCTGCTAGTTTTCTTGCATAAAAAGCTACATGAAGAATGAAACTTGAAAAATTGTTTGTAAAATTACAAAATCGAGTCTGTTCAGTCTGTTTATAAAATCGACTCCTCTCTCTCTCTCTCCAATGTATGTATATGTATGTATGTCACATTTTGGTATACTTGAAGCTTTCATGCTGTGAAACTCACTTTTGATTGAGGGCCTAATGAAGTGTATTTGTAAAAATAATTCATGAAGGTTTTTGGTGCATTTAGAGTTGCTGTCAAAATATTACTGATGTGGAACTCTGAAGTTGTAATTGATGGTGGTGGAAATACACTTGTTACTACTTCAGTTCTTGAAGTCAGAAACCTGGTTGTACTAAGGGTATGAAAAAAAATTAAACTTTTTTCTTATATTTGATGAGTATGGAATCCATAGTTTGATGATATTATTGTTTTCTGCCGTTGCAGGGAAAATCTGTCATCAGTTCAAATGCTTATCTGGGCATATATGGTCAAGGACTGTTCCAATTGACTGGTTTTGGTGATGCAGTCAAAGCTCAGAGACTTTCCTTGTCTCTGTTTTATAACATAACTGTAAGACTTCAGCATATTTAAATATTTCTTGATACATACTAAGGATTAAGGAATATCTCAGTTCCTTATAGGTACGATTATGTAAGCAACCATATATACTAGGAAAACCTCATAAAGTAAAAAGGGGGATTTAAGGACATCTTTATTTTGCTAAACACTGAAAAGGGCATTTGTCAAAGTTTTGATTAATGTTTCATTTATATCTGACACCGAGTGGCGCTTTAAATATTGTAATCTGAGTAATGACCTTGATTTATCTTTTTCCATGGCCAGCTTGATTTGTATTTCTTACATTTGTTGAAATGACTTTTTCATTATGTTATACATTTGGACTTTAAGTATTATGAAACTCAGCATATCTACATATCAGGTTGGACCAGAGGCTTTGCTTCAAGCTCCCCTGGATGACGATACTAGTAGAAATGTGTGAGTACTTCAATTTTACTAAAGATATGAGTCCGTGATTGTTCTGTATATGTTGTTCACTTGTTTATAATTCTTTATTGAGTATTGACTATTCTTTCTTGTAGGGTTACAAAATCTCTTTGTGAGAGTCATACATGCCCAATAGATTTGATTACTCCTCCAGATGATTGCCATGTTAACTATACATTGACCTTTTCACTTCAAGTGAGAATCTTTTTGAAAATAAGTATTCATAGACAATAATGTATTCGATTTTCGTGACATAATCTGTTTTGAGACATCATTTAGTTCTATGTAAACAATTAAGGTTTATTTTTCTTCTTTTATTGGCATTTGGTAGGTTTGTCGTGTTGAAGATATTCTTGTGGATGGCATGATTAAGGGAAGTATTATTCACATACACAGGGTGAGGACTATCATTGTTAATGCTGACGGCTTAATTACTGCATCAGAATTAGGTAGCAGCTAGCTTTACCATCTATTGTTTCTCTATCATCTTTTTTTTTCCCTTCCGTGTTTGTGTCAGTTACTTTAAATTCAATGAAAAAATGTTTTGAATTGGTTAATAAACAGCGAGAATGTTTTTCTTCAGGCTGCAGTGAAGGTCTTGGAAAGGGACAATATTTTAACGGCGCCGGTAGCGGTGCTGGTCACGGTGGAAGAGGAGGTTCAGGATATTATAATGGGAGGAAGAGTAATGGCGGCCATGAATATGGCGATCCTGATTTTCCTTGTGAGTTGGGAAGTGGCACTGTGGGCCCTAGTGAGTCGTACGGTCACGTGATTGGAGGGGGGATGGTTGGTAATTGTCTATACTATCCCTACACCCTTTAGAATCTTTATACCTCCGTCCGTCCCAAAATACTTGTCAATTTTTACATGTACGTTGTGTAGAAAAATTGACAAGCATTTTACGACGGAGGTAATATTATCAATTTATCATGGATACTGAAAGACTTTGTTTAACAGTGCTCGGCTCTATCATTTGGCCGCTCCTAAGGCTTGATATGCATGGATCTTTGCGAGCTGATGGACAAAGCTATAATGGAGCCTTAATAGATGGGAATGGTTCTCTGGTTGGTGGACTTGGTGGAGCTTCTGGTGGGACAATCCTTCTTTTCCTACAGGAACTTAAGTTGGCTGAAAACTCGTCTTTATCCGTCGTCGGAGGCAACGGTGGCACACTTGGTGGGGGAGGTGGTGGTGGTGGGAGACTTCACTTTCACTGGTCTAAGATAAACAATGGGGATGAATATGCTCCAATTGCAATGGTAAATGGCTCCATTAAGAATAGGTATGTCTGATTTTCTTTTAGTTGGTAACTAGCAATTATTCCTGATATTATGAAAAATACTAGTAGATTATTACAGTAGAAAAAGTTCTACAAAACAACTTTTTTATCAGTGGAGGTGCCGGAGATGACGGTGGCCGTTGGGGAGAGAAGGGGACAATTACTGGGAAAAAATGTCCAAAAGGCCTCTATGGTACTTTCTGTGAGGTATTTTTCTAGTGTTTTTCGTATATAGACCTAATAGAAATTTCCTTGATTTCTTGAGATTTGATTTGGACTCCATTTCTAGGAGTGCCCTGTTGGAACTTATAAAGATGTTGATGGTTCCGATGAAGGTCTTTGCAGTCCTTGCTCTCTTGAACTTCTTCCAAACCGTGCAAATTATGTATATGTACGAGGTAATTAATATGTTATTACTAACTTTTCAGTATTATCCCTTTTTATGTTTTCAAACTTTATCCTCTCATTTTTTATTTAGCATGAGGGTGTTACTGAATACAGGCGGAGCAACTCAACCAAAATGTCCTTATGTATGCATATCTGATAAATACAAGATGCCACATTGCTACACACCTCTTGAAGAACTGATAAATACATTTTGGGGTCCATGGCCTTTTGCACTTCTACTTTCATTGTTTATGGTGCTTCTAGCTCTATTACTAAGCACATTAAGAATCAAATTGCTCGGATCGGGTTCTTCATATGCCGAGAGTTCCATTGGAGAACAAAGCCATCATCATCTTCCATATCTTCTTTCATTATCAGAGGTACATTTTTTGCTAGTTGCTACCAAAAACTTCATCTGAAATTCAAAATTTTAACTCAAATTAATTCTTGCATCATGTTTGTTTTTATCTAGGTTCGTGGAACCAGAGCAGAAGAAACTCAAAGCCATGTTCATAGATTGTACTTCATGGGTCCCAATACATTCCGAGAACCGTGGCATCTTCCTTACTCTCCCCCGAATGCAATAATTGAGATTGTGTAAGTAAATTTGACTTCTACATTGTTAAATTTAGTCTTTTTTCTCACCATTTTGTTTCTTTAATGTGAAATGCTTAAATTTGCAGGTATGAAGATGCTTTTAACAGATTTATAGATGAGATCAACTCTGTTGCTGCTTATGATTGGTGGGAAGGATCAGTTCACAGTATCTTGTCGGTGCTCGCATATCCTTGTGCATGGTCCTGGAAACAATGGCGACGGAGGAAGAAAATTCAGCGGCTTCAAGATTTCGTCAAGTCCGAATATGACCATTCTTGTCTTCGATCTTGTAGATCACGAGCTTTGTACAAAGGAATGAAGGTTCAACATTTCAGTCATTTTATTACATCAGCATTTTCTTCCTCAATTTATTTATTTATTTTTTTTTAACAACAAAGCTCACAGAAAAATGTTTTTATATTGTTTCAGGTAGGATCCACTTCAGATTTGATGGTTGCTTACATTGACTTCTTCCTTGGCGGAGATGAGAAACGAGTAGATATGGTTTCTATTATACAAAAGAGATTTCCTATGAGTATAATATTTGGTGGGGATGGTAGCTATATGTCACCATATAATCTCCATAGCGATGCACTGTTAACTAATCTCCTTGGCCAGGTTTCTACTTTGTTTAAGTTGAAATTTTTTTAACTATCCACTTGATGAACATTCAAAACCCTAAACGCAAATATTTCTCTGTTTTCTCAGCATGTTCCGACCACCGTCTGGAATCGTCTGGTAGCCGGACTAAATGCTCGGTTGAGAATTGTGAGGCAAGGATCTATTCGTTCAGCATTGCTTCCTGTTATTTGTTGGATAAATAGTCATGGAAATCCTCAGCTGGAATTCCACGGCGTTAAAATAGAGTTAGGATGGTTCCAAGCGACAGCTTCTGGTTATTATCAGCTCGGTGTTTTGGTGGTGGCTGGTGACTATTCTTTGAGCAACATACATGAGTCAGATCTTTCAGATGGTAGCAGTTGTGAACTTTTAAGGTAAATTCGAGCGATCATAACTGTATAAAATTCAACGATAATAGTTTAGGAATCCTGTGAAAGTACTGTTTTTCTCATTTTGTAACTTGTTTTTATGCTCTAGAAACAATGCTCCGTATGTTGGAGTGAGCCTCAAGCAAACTCAGCCATACTCTCCATACTCGAGTAATTCGTTATCTCGGAAAAAGATAACTGGCGGAGTTAACGGCGGTCTTATAAGTGAAGTTACATTGAAATCTTTAGATTTTAGGAGGGATTATCTTTTTCCACTCACTTTGTTTTTGCACAATACTAGACCAGTTGGCCGTCAGGTAACTTGTCAATTTTTATATGTTTTTACTATGCTGATGGAGATTATTAGTTTTCTTGGGTAACACTCAACACTGAATTTCTTATGTTTCCAGGACACACTCCAGCTTTTGATTACTTTAATGCTCATAGCAGATGTCTGTGTCACACTTCTAATGTTTATTCAACTCTATTGGATGGCTTTAGCGGCTTTCCTTTCGGTCTTGTTAATTCTTCCATTGTCTCTACTCTCTCCTTTCCCGGCTGGGCTTAACGCCCTTTTCAGTAAAGAACCTAGAAGGGCTTCACTTGCTCGTATATACGCTTTGTGGAATGTTACTTCTCTTTCTAGTATTGTAAGTTTCCTTAAACCAGGACAAAGCGATTCTTTTAAGTAATTAATATCTTATGTCTGGAATTCCTATTATAGGGTGTGGCTTTCATTTGTGGCATTTTCCATTATGGGTTTTCCTCTTTCTACCGACCTGAGAAGAAGACGAGTACTTGGAGTACAAGAAAGTGAGTAATGATGACTTCTTCATTAAGAAACCCAGATTGAAAGTATAATCATCTCGTTTTAACTTTCCCTATCTTTTTGAATTGCATTTCTTTTCTACAGAGAAGACGACGAGTGGTGGCTTTTGCCGACCGTCCTCCTTCTGATCAAGACGATACAAGCTCGTTTCGTCGACTGGCACGTAGCTAATCTGGAGGTTCAGGATTTTTCTCTTTTCTGTCCGGATGCCGATGCTTTCTGGGCCCACGAGTCCCTTTCTTGATGATGACAAGCGGAGGGTACAAAGACATTGTAGCTTATAGCTTCCGAGTTTGGTCAAGAGCGAATATATTACCGTTAGTGCCTCTTTCATGTGTAAATTCCATTGTGTAAAACATTGTACAGGTTTGGCAGTTTTGCAACTCTGCTAGTATAGATGGCGAGAGAAATTCATGTTACGACGAATAGATTTTGTTTTCATTTTCAATTCTTTGAGTGTAGATGCTTGGTAGTTAATCTATCATCTGCAAAGCGAATGAAACTTGAACTTTCTTCCTATCTTTCACACAAAATATTGCATTCTAATTTGTTTGGAAGTAGAATGCACCTCATGTCCGATAGTCAATCTCTCGTTCTAACTGTTGGCGCATGAAGCTATATCTCAAAATGTTGTTGTAGTATAGTAATTAGGTCACTTATCCCATGTCATCATGCGTTTTCACCTTTTCATTTTGTAACTGAAGAAGAATTGGTCCAATTAAATATTACTATAATCGAACCGAACGAACCAAACAGATGAACAATTTAGGCTTATCAGGCTTTGAAATACACGTTTCTTTGACTCACTTTATCATCATGGCCCATTACAACCTTTGTTTCGGGCCTCATTTTTCGGGCTTTTATATCCTCAAAGCCTCATTCAGTTGACAATTCAGACTTCACCGAACTCAATTTATGCCCTACTTTAATATTTAACAGTATGATCCCCAAACTATAAAATTATTTGATCTAACCACAACATATCGAAGTTGGACAGATATATATATTTGATCTAGCTTTATGTATACTCTAAATGAACATTTCATAGAGGTAAAGGATATGAGAGAGGCAGGAAGATTTATATATGGAGCGTTTTTTTTCGAGATATATATCGAATTTTGATTTCTAACGGATGAAGAAGACTTGAAGATTGCAAACGTAAAGGATTCTTAGACCTTTCCGGGAGAGTTTGGTTTCAGTAGACAATGTCAACGAAGGTAAAAAATACGAGCTAAGGAAATATTTACCTTTATTTTATCACAATTGTTTTTTTTAGTACTCACCATACATATGATTTATCAATTATATTCTTAATTTATGAATATTCTCATCATAATTTAAGTGGTATTTTGGTCATTTTGACACTTCATGTGCACACAAATTGGTCTCACTCTCTCTGACAACAACAGACAGCATATGCAAGATGCTTTTCTGGTCTATTGGCTGGGGTCCATTCACGTGGCAAATGTTCACAAATCACCCGTGCGCTTTGCTGAACAGTCAAACTGAACGCCGTCAACGGAATTATTCTGGTACAGTAAATTGACGGCGTACGGAATAGTACAGTTGTTGGGAATTTTGATGAAATTAAGGTAAGACTGACACCATAGACTAACAGACATGGACCTCGTTAATTACTAATATACCCTCATATGGTACTGTGAATTACAAAAATGAGGGAAAAAAAAGCTAATGTCAAACTTTGACATTTTTAGAATTACAATAATACAGTATTTTCCCCATCGGTCTCGTAACGAAACATATGAATATTAAAAAAATAATTAATGATAAGAAAAATTATTTGTCTGTTCATCATTTATTATTCAAAAGTCATAAATATTTATTTAAAATGGAATATTAATTGAAATAAATACAAGAATATTATTAGAAAAATTAACTCAAATATGCATAGATTTCATAAAAAAACATTTGAAGTGGATCAAATTAAATTTCATTACGAGACACTTGAAATAGACCGGAGGGAGTATTACTAACCCCTCCGGTCACTTCAAATGTGTCATAATGAAAGTTGTGAATCTTAAGAAATCAATTAATGATAGGAAAAATTAATTGTCTGTTATTATTCAGAATTCTTAAATATTTATTTAAAATAAAATATTAATTAAAATAAATACAAGAATAATATAAAAAAAAATAACTAAAGTATATATGAATTTCATAAAACGACACTTAAAGTGGACCAAATCAAATTTTATTACGAAATACTTAAATTCACCGAAATGGAGTATTATTTTTATTTTCTTTTCTATTCATCCCATATACACTTTGAGTAGTCATGCTGAAGGTATACCAAAAGCTAATGGACACCATGCACACATAGATTTTAAATTACGAAAATACTCCTCAAATTATTGGAATCTTATCATCTGAAGGGCATGTTCTTTATTTCACGTCCATAACGGGCTGTGTGTACTAATTTTTGTGTACTTTTATTAGGTAAGATTTCTTTTTTTCTTAATAATATTCATGAATTCTTTTTTACAGATTTTTCATTAACTGATAAAATAAAATATAGAAGAAAAAAAGGATTGAAAATGCCCTCTTGGCCTACAATACGAGGATATTGGTAATCTTCTACAAGAACTGCTATTTCTAAGAGAGTTTTTACTAATGCCAAGGTATTTTAATTTTTTTTTTTCATAAAAAATAGATTAGATTCTAAATTAAGAGTTTCAATTACATATGAAATGTAATCAAAATTCAATCATATTGAAATTTTTGAAAAGAAAATTTCATTTTAAAGATTAATTAGCTCATTTTTCATGATAAAAAATTAAAATCCCTTCACATTAGTTAAAACTCTCTTGGAAATAGCAATTCCCTTCTTCTACCATTAAATTTATATTTTCATCTTTTACTTTCTCTAGTTCTATTATGTACAATCGGATTCACAAAAGTTATCAGGTACGTACGTTTTGATATAATTATTCCTACGAGGGTTTATCATTAAAATTCCTCTACTAATCATATTCATAATCTCACTTGTTTTGCGTTCTTGTTAATTCTTTATAATAGTAGTATGAGATTAGATTCAAAATATATTCATAAGATTTGATTGTATTATATTGCAATTTTCTATAGATAAGACTGGATTGTGAACCTGATTTGTGATATGTTTGTCAATTAATTAATTTTTGTATGTGGCAGCTCCCAGTTTATATTTGAAGTGATCGTGTGAAAGATGCCGCTGTCATTTTGGATCATTTGGTTTTGGTGTCAGGGTAGAAGATGCTTTAGAGAATCAAAAGATGATTTACTAAAACAAATTCCCGAGGATGTTTTACTCCATATATTGATCAGACTACCAGTGGAATCTATTGGTCGTTGCATGTGTGTTAGAAAGCACTGGCATTTGCTTCTAAAAAGTCCATCATTCGCTTCCTTGTACGACAATAGCACCGATAGCGGAAGGAATCGGTACTTGTCTCTCTGGAAGAACCAATGTCAGTTGCAATTTCATCATGATAATCAAAACTTAGACAACTACAAGCTGTTCACATTCCCGTTTGACAAGATCTACAACTTCCCGTATGCAAATTGTATGGAGATTTGCAATGGGTTGATATGCTTCGCCAGAGATGAGCCGTATGTAACCCGACCATTAATTTCCTTATGGAACCCAGCCGTTTGAAAGGTACTTGTCCTCCCTTCAGCTAATGCCATGTGGTGCCCCCATTCTATACGCTTTCAGCATCTTGGATTTGCATTCGACTCCCTAACTAACAACTACAAGGTTGTCAAGATTCTTCAATATGCAAAAGGTATACAGTCTCGCCTGGAAATCTTCTCCCTCAATAATAACTCTTGGAAATTTGGTCCATGTCAAACTGATCCCAAATACTCTTTTGATAAAAAAAACCACCATCTACCTTTAATGGGGCACTACACTGGTTAGCTAATCATGATATAGGGGAAACCTGTGTGATTTTTGGATTTGATGTGAACACTGAGCCCTTTCGTTATATTCAAGTTCCGGATATACTGAATGTTGGTAGTATTAGTGGGCAAAGAGTCGAACCACGATTGAAATTGGTGGGTTTGAGCATAATCTTAGTTTAGAATTGTGGACGATGAAAGAATACGGTGACATGAATTCGTGGACCAACATTTGGAAGTTCCAACTATTTGATTGCTCTAGTTTTTTGTATGCTCGCATGGAAGAGGTCATAGAGCGAAACTTTGAGGTATATGGAATAAGTAAGAAGTCGTATGGAGAAATTTGTACATGTAAGAATGCACATTTGATTTATGATCTAAGGGTTGAGGAAGACTTGAAGATTGCCAACATAAAAAGGATAGTTGCTAGTCATATTCTTAGACCTTTCCGAGAGAGTTTGGTTTTACTAGAAAGTGTTGATGCAAAGAATGTCAAGTGTCGATATTGATTCTGTGATAGGAATTTCGGAAACAAAAATCGTAGAGTCACTACATGCATCTTTTCTAGCTAGCTAGTTCAGTAGCATATATTGAGCGAATCAGTCTTTTATTAATAAACGTATGTATTGAATATTACTACATGCATCTTAATTTTATAACTTGAGCCTAGCTACAATAGTATACTCAACCGGATATCATTTTTAGAGGAAAAACGTATTTGTATTTCATAGTGTATTCCGACCTAATATGACAGATTATTGCGACTGTGCTAACAGGTGCACGTTAGCACAGATTGATAAAACAGTACAGTAAAGTAAATAACACAGGAAATTGTTAACGCAGTTCGGTTTCCCTACTCTGCGGGGCCTAGCCCAGAGGTAAACAGCATTCCACTATACTTGAAACAATAGGACAGTACTTGGGTTACAACTCGCTCATCTATAACCTACTTCATATTTTCCTAAGTGTACTCTTTGCTTACCTAAACGGCCTAATCTCAACTATTGAGACTTACAATATTGCCTGCACCAAACGGGTGAGGACTTCACGCAACCCTCTTTCAGATATACGCGTTCGTTGCCTTGTCAATCCGGACAAGGGCTTGCTCGCAACCCTCTTGCAGATATACGAGGACCTAACACTCCACTATGCTGGTAACTCTCTCTAGCTACTAAGTGATCTTCTTAACTCTGATTAAAAAGCGTGAAAGGATACTTCTGCTAGACAAGTCTTCTGCCTTTTATACTGGAGATAAAACCGTGAAGAATAGCTCTTCTTCTTCAAAATGGAAATCACATTCCTAATCGGAATAGGTATACTTCAAAAGACTCTTTTATTAAATCGGAAGTCAATCCCCTTTAGAATATGAACTGTATTGACTACTTTACTGAATAGGAAAATAATTCTCTTTTCTTGAAATCTATTCCCTTTTAGAATAGGAATTGTATCCCATAAAAATCCTCCTTTTAATTTAATTCCCTTTTAGTTCAGGAATTAAATAAGTCTCCTTTATGGATTAGAAAATCCATATTTAAAACAAATCAAATCATATTACAATAAGGATTCTTCAAATTACTAGTTTCCACACGTGACTTGTGCTGTAAGAAAGAATCAAATCCTCTGCATAATGGTTTTGACGAAAATAGCCAACTTACACAAACTGCTGCAGACCTGTGTAAACAGGATCGGGTAACACGATTTCGCTTCACAGGCAGTTTGTTCCAACAATCTCCCCCTTTGGCATTTTTGACAAAACCTTCCGTTATAATCTTCAAATCTTCAATAGGCACAACAAGTCTTCACCTCATTGATAACAAACGGAAACTAGTAAAGTGCAAACAATTGCAGAACTGTGTTCACAGACTCCAGGTAACACAGTATCGATTTGCACAGATCTGACTGCCAGATTTGAACGCCTTAGAATATCTCCCCCTTTTTGTCAATAAATCGCCAAGGGACCTTCAGGAGATAATAAACTAGCATAATGGTCAGATTAATTGTAACTTTTAGCAATCTGAGCTTTCACAACCTGTACTGCTGCCTTTTCTTTCTTCTGTTTAAGAACTGACTGTCCAGTGTGCTCACAGGTACTTCAGCAATAGTTTCTTCAGCATTCTCCACATTAGATGGAGAGATATTTTGTTTTTCCCCCTTAGCTGCAGCATTCTTATTATGGAACTCCCCCTCAGCTTGAGGGTTACCTCAGAAAACAGCAACAACAGGATCCTCTGTGTTAACAGGATCCACAGCAACGATAGGCAAACCAGAGACTTCTCATAACCTCATCAGGCTTACTCCTTGGATTTTAACGCGTCATAGCCCAATCATTGTTCCTTAATCATTAGGAACACACTCCAATCCTTTTTGTTTTCGAAATCTTTTTCCTTTTTTTTTTTTTATAAAAAAAAAAACGGACATAACAATAATTAAAACGGTATATACAAGGAAGGCACTTATCTCACGGTTTACGTCATGGAGCAAAGACCAAGAGCTCCTATAAAGAACTCAAACCGATTGGCATCTAAACTTTTTGTAAAGATATCCGCCAATTGCTTTTCCGTTGAGATGTACTCCAAGGCCACTTTCTTTTCTTCTACAAGTTCTCGGATAAAGTGGTGACGTACCTGGATGTGCTTTGTTTTAGAGTGCTGCACAGGATTCTTCGATATGCTTATAGCACTGGTGTTGTCACAGTATATTGTCAACACACCTTGCTCTAGTCCATATTCTTCCATCATTTGTTTCATCTAGAGCAACTGGGTACAGGAAACTGAATTGCTTCCAAACGATAGATATCCTCCTGATGTAACCAAGGTACCATCTTTGTATAGCATGATCTGGATGCCCAGATAGTAGCTTACTTCGCCGTCCATGCGTATTCCAGATTTACTAGCCAAGCTGTATTGAAAGTTCTTCCGTGCCATCTGTCTGGCAGCATAACTTAGGGCTATGATGAATTCTCTCCCTGTGGATTTGAGAAATAGAGCTTGAGCAGATCCACCCTTTCTATAGCCCTGGTGACATATCGTCAGCCGGTTACACCAAGATGTCTTTAGTCGACTGATTCCATTTAACCCGAGTGAAAAGAGACAAGTTTTGGCTTGTGATAGCAGGCATGGTTTCTTGGACATTCCTGGTATCTGTGCTAACAGGAGATGCCTCCACACTAGGTGCGTTTTCATTCCTGCCAACACCCTCAGTTTCTAAAGCTTCCACACCAGGTGTGTTCTTAATAGATTGAGGTTGATTAAGCACAGGTTCGCCATCCTTTTTAACTGCCATTTCAGCCTGCATATCAATAAACACACCATGTAGTGACTCAGTAACAGTATGTGATTTTTCAAGAAAAAATTTATACGCTTTACTATTTACTGAGTAACAGACAGATACTTCCCTGTTGTTTTTGGAGACTCGTTTCATATTTGGTTCTTTATAGCTCAGTTTCTTAGTATGAATCCCATTACATGCTATTTTAGTGATGGGTCTATTTTCCACGACCTCATTCTTCTGTGGAGTGATAAGTGCTTTTAGACCCGACGTTTGCATTTGCTCCATTAAGGTGGTGTGTGGTACCATCGAATGTTGTACTTTAGCTTGTTTCTCCACTTTCCAAACTCTACTGTCAGGATCACATGTGAGCACAGGACGACCTTTCACAGGTTCTCATTTTGATAGGTTAGCAATATTTCTGATTCTGACAGGTCCAGATTTTTTGTGCCAAATCTTCTGATTCTTTGTGCTTGTCTTTGGGCAATTGATGTCTCCATCCAGTGTATACATATTATCAATCTTTCTTGATCCTGTCATGACAATTTCTCCTTCTCCATTCACCACTTTGCATCCGTGTTTAGTGAAGTTGACCTCACAGTCTTCGTCACACACTTGGGCTATGCTGATTAGATTATTTTTCAACCCTTCTACCAAGAGAACATGCTTGATTTTAGAATCCGATGACACTGGCAGTCTCCCTTCTCTAATAATAGCATTAGATTTTCCATTACCACATACAACCTCTCCTTGTTGTTTGTAAACAATGTCCTTCAGCATTCTTTTCTCACCAGTCATGTGTTTAGAGCAGCCACTGTCAAAATACCATTCATCCGTTTCTCTGGATGAGATTCTGCACATAAGATTTTTTACATTTTTCTTCTCTACCCAGATACGTCGTTGGGAATGATGTGTGATATCTACTTTCTTCTTTGGATGTCTTCTTGGTTTCGAAGCAATGAGGTTTCGAATATCATCCTGTAAGATATAACACTTAGGACGAATGTGTCCGGGTATGTTGTAGTAGTGACAGATAATTCTTCTTCCTCTGTTCTTGTGTCGTGATCTGTTTTCTTTCCCTATTTTAGAGGAACTATGGTCAACTCCAAAAACATTATTCTTGGGAGTCACTCTGTTTAATTTTTTAATTTCACAGTTGGCTTCTTCTAGCTTCTTCTTTGATTCTGACAGTTCAAATTTTAGTTGTTCAATCTCGGATTCATATTTTCCGAGTATCTTGTCAAAATCTTTTCTCTCATCTTTCAACTGTTGGACTTCATCGGAGAGTAGGTGATTGATTCTAAGCGATTTTCCCATTTGTTCGAGTAACTCTTTGAAATCAGAGTGTATGTCTCTGTCCTCATTACTATCTGAACTTTCGTCTGATCTTGAATCTTCTGCTGACGTAACCGTGCGGCTGGATTCTGTGTGCACGGTGTTCTGTGTGGAATTTTTCAGTTGCATGGGCTGTAAGAGCAAGAAAGTCATTCTTACCTTCATCGTTGCTTGATTTAGACTTGTCTACTGATGAACTTGAGCTTTCTTTCTTCTCTATGCAAACGGCCCCTGTACGCATAATTTTACTGCCTATGCTCATTGATGCACGAGCTGTGAATCCACTGTAGGCTGAAAACTCAATCTCACTTTTACTGGACTCAGACTCATTAGCAGATTCTGTGTGCACAGAGTTTTGGGGTGTGCTCACAGTATGAGCAGTAAGAGCTTTGCAGGAAGGATTATCATCTTCACTATCAACACTGGTCTCAAAATTATCTTCGAATGTCTCATCATCACTCCATGTGGAGAATAATGATCTCTTCTCTCTTTCAAGCGTGTTGGCACATTTGGCAGCGATGTGACCAAAACCTTGACATTCATGGCACTGAATTCTTTCTTTCTCTATTCTATTGCTCTTTCCTCTACTAGTTTCACCCTTGGTAAACCTTTGGTTTCCTCCTCCGGATTCCGTTTTCTTTTGGAAACTCCGATTGCTCTTCTGGTTAGGCGAAGGGTAATCATTGATTTTGGTTCTGTTGATCCTCCTGTACAACTTTCCCATATTCTTTGTTAAGAGTTCTACCTGCTCGCGGAGTTCTTGATCGCCTGTGCTAACAGGTGAAGCTTCCACATCAGTTTTGAAGGCAACAAATTTGGATTTTGTCTTGTCCCGGTTCCGCATGGCTAAGGTTAGTTCATGAGTTCCGAGTTTCCCCATGAGATCATCGAGACGTAAGTTCTCGAACTCAGTGGATTCACTGATTGCATCCATCTTTGAGCTAAACTTTTCGGGTAGAGAAATCAGCACCTTTCTCACAAGTTTAGATTTCGGAATTACCTCGTCAAGAGCAGCAGATTCATTAGCAATATATCGAAGGTTCTTTTCAAAATCAGCAACTGTTTCATCATATTTCATGG
Source organism: Rutidosis leptorrhynchoides (assembly GCF_046630445.1). Taxonomy (NCBI): domain Eukaryota; kingdom Viridiplantae; phylum Streptophyta; class Magnoliopsida; order Asterales; family Asteraceae; genus Rutidosis; species Rutidosis leptorrhynchoides. The sequence continues at coordinate 100,604 of NW_027266468.1, read as the reverse complement.
TAAGAGATTCAAACCTGGTAGAGAGTAGATGTAGCTTGGAATTTCGGACTGATTTTGTTCCTTCATACGTAAGCTGCAGTGCATCCCATGATTCTTTGGTAGTTTCAAGATTTTGAATGATCTTGAACACACTGGGTCGTACGACACATTGAATGATGCCGACGGCTTTGCTGTTTGCGGTGCAGAGTGCACGTTCGGCTGCAGTCCATTGATCCTCGCTTTTGATGTCTTCAACTTCATTCACAGTGATGGTAGGGGGTGTCCATTTTATCTGTGTAGCACGCCAAATAAGTTCATCTTGGCCTTTCAGGTACCACTTCATTCTACTCTTCCAATAATCATAATTGGATTCCGTCAGTAAGGGAGGACGAATTGTTGAACCGCCCTCTTCAATTCTGTCATCCATGGTCAGAATACGGAAGATCTTTTCTCAAGAATTTTCTTGAGCCCTCTCTGATACCACTTGATAGTGTATTCCGATCTAATATGACAGATTTTTTGCGACTGTGCTAACAGGTGCACGTTAGCATAGATTGATAAAACAGTACAGTAAAGTAAATAACACAGGAAATTGTTAACGCAGTTCGGTTTCCCTACTCTGCGGGGCCTAGCCCAGAGGTAAACAGCATTCCACTATACTTGAAACAATAGGACAGTACTTGGGTTACAACTCGCTCATCTATAACCTACTTCCTATTTTCCTAAGTGTACTCTTTGCTTACCTAAACGGCCTAATCTCAACTATTAGGACTTACAATATTGCCTGCACCAAACGGGTGAGGACTTCACGCAACCCTCTTTCAGATATACGCGTTCGTTGCCTTGTCAATCCGGACAAGGGCTTGCTCGCAACTCTCTTGCAGATATACGAGGACCTAACACTCTACTATGCTGGTAACTCTCTCTAGCTACTAAGTGATCTTCTTAACTCTGATTAAGAAGCGTGAAAGGATACTTCTGCTAGACAAGTCTTCTGCCTTTTATACTGGAGATAAAACCGTGAAGAATAGCTCTTCTTCTTCAAAATGGAAATCACATTCCTAATCGGAATAGGTATACTTCAAAAGACTCCTTTATTAAATCGGAAGTCAATCCCCTTTAGAATATGAACTGTATTGACTCCTTTACTGAATAGGAAAATAATTCTCTTTTCCTGAAATCTATTCCCTTTTAGAATAGGAATTATATCCCATAAGAATCCTCCTTTTAATTTAATTCCTTTTTAGTTTAGGAATTAAATAAGTCTCCTTTATGGATTAGGAAATCCATATTTAAAACAAATCAAATCATATTACAATAAGGATTCTTCAAATTACTAGTTTCCACACGTGACTTGTGCTGTAAGAAAGAATCGAATCCTCTGCATAATGGTTTTGACGAAAATAGTCAACTTACACAAATTGCTGCAGACTTGTGTAAACAGGATCGGGTAACACGGTTTCGCTTCACAGGCCGTTTGTTCCAACAGTATTAAACAAAATGGGTGATGAAGATCTTTAATTACTGTGAATGGAGTCATTGAGATGACAATTGACAATATTATACTGCTATAAAATATTTGTTAGCGTCGTAAATCTTAAATTAATTTTCAGTCATGAAAATTAACTGAGAACGGAAATCAAGCTCCCCTAGATGATGACACTGGTAGAAATGTGTAGGTACTTAAGATTTATTAAAGATAAGACTTCATGATTGCTCTCTACATTTATATTTATTGACTATTCTTTTCTTGAAGAGTTGCAAAGAAGACTAATTGTAGTTTGCGATACAAAAGACGGAATTTTGAAGATATAAAATTGTAACAAGCCAAAATCATGTATGGGCCAGAGTATCTTGGAATAAGGTGGCTGCGATTGTTAAAGTCAGCTATCCTCGAACCGCCGGATGAAATTTGGGGGTGATTAACCAAAACCGTACCTGAGAGGGAGAGCGTTTTCCTACAACCACCAACTGATTGAGGCAAGCCTCATTACAGAGAAGAGAGTCATTGGTAGTCAAATACAGAGGAGATATGCCTAACACAAAGAAAAAATAAAGCAAGAAATAAAAAAATATGGGTCCTCATTCTTCCTTCTTCCTGACTCCCAACACATAAAATAGCGTCTCAGACTAGGAAAAAAACTCTGTTAGCAAGCCACAGAGCCAACAGGCCTTCAGATAGTAGCCACGCAACCTGGGAAACCAAAAATTGAACCAACCACTAATAATAAAGCAGAAGAGACCAGGTAGTAATCCAACAAGTAGTGTTGAAATTTGTGGGATTCAAGTGTGGATTTGAGGATTAGAAGATGAGGGATTGTGTTTTGAATTTGGGAGTAGCCGTTGAGGCTTAATGGAGAAGAAGAAAAGAGACGACGCCGTTTCTTTAAGGCGACGTCGTTTTGCCCACACGAAGCCAGCGTCTTCAGCAAGTGAATGTGCTGGGCTGCTCGCTTTGCTCGGCCCATTCGCAGCACTACGGCCCATTCCGAACAAGATCAGCCCACTTGTCTGTGATTGCTTCTTCTTCAAGTTAAAGTTACCTACTCTCACATGACAACCATGCCTAGAACATCACAATTCCATGCCTCCATTCCAGGCATGGCTTTTCCTGCAAAAGCATGTCCTTGATTAAAATTCAGCATGGACATTGGATTAGACTTTGTACTTTATTAAATAAACAATTCATAGTTTAGATGTGAAGGATAGTTGTATAAATATGTATTGTAAGCTCTTTAGCAAATTATCATTTTTCAATCAAAAATCACAAAGAGGAATTCAGTTCAAGTTATATCTAAAACTATAATCTCTTCCGGTTTCATATCTTCAATATGGTATCTAGAGCCATTTGAGAGATTGAGTTTTAAAGATAACTTGAAATCACTTCAAAATAAAACAAATCACTAACCTCTTTTCACAATGCCTGAGACACCCTCCTCAACCCTCTCTGGTGCAAACCAGATTTCAACACCTGCAGAATACTACCTGCATCCGAATGAAAATCCTACACAATCTCTTGTTTCAATCCTACTAAACAACAGCAACTATCACACTTGGTCTAGGTCCATGTCCATGGCCCTTAGATCAAAGGTGAAGTACAGCTTTGTCAATGGCAAAACAAAGAAACCTGTTGAAGATGATCCAACTTACTCTGATTGGGATAAATGCAACATTACAGTATCCTGCTGGCTGATGAACTCTGTTTCTCCATCAATTCAGCCATCGATTTCCAGGTTCCAAACTGCACAAGAGATGTGGAAAGACTTACAAGCCAGGTTTGCAAAAACTGACTTTTCAAGAATTTCAGATGTCCAAGAAGAAATAGCTAATCTCAAGCAGGGTGACTTAAACATTTCTGATTACTACACAAAACTGAGGACATTGTGGGATGAGTTTGATGATCTGAGACCTATTCCAGACTGTGAATGTGCTATTAGATGTGAGTGCAAAGCTTTGAAAATCATTGCAGAATACTATGAAAATGACAAGATCATTAGATTTTTGAAGGGCCTAAACTCTGCTTATGCTCAAACAAGATCTACCATCATGATGTTGGATCCCATCCCATCACTTCAGAAAGTATTCCAAACAGTATCTCAGTATGAAAGGCAGAATGTCTTACCTGCAGAGCCAGCTGAATCCACTCTTGCAGCATTCTCATCAGCAAAACAGCCTGCACAATCTGCTACTCAACCTGCTGCATTATACCTTTACAAGAAGGCACCTGATGGAAGGCCAATTTGCTCCCACTGTGGTAAAGTTGGCCACATAGCAGCCAAATGCTACAGAATAGTTGGATTTCCTGCAAACTTCAAATTCACAAAGTCTCCTAGCCACAAGACTGCCTCTGCAAACCTCACAACCACAGAACCTACAGAAAAACAAGGAACCTCAACCATATCCATTTCACAAGAAGAATATGAAGGACTCAAAAGACAATCTCAGGCATACTCTCAATCACAGCTTTCTGTAAGCAACATGGCCACAACTTCACAAGCATTCAATGGTAAGCTTTCCAAAAACCATTCACAAAATCAAATTTTTCCCTGGTTACTTGACACAGGAGCTACAGACCACATCTGTTGTTCAAAACAGTGTTTTAAAAACCTAAAACCAATCTTCAATCATCATATTCAGTTACCAAATAAACACTTCATAGCAGCCACACACATAGGAACAATAGAACTAACCAATACTATCACTCTGTTTGATGTTCTCTATACTCCTGAATTTGCTTTTAACCTTGTTTCTGCAAACAAGTTAACTGTGGATTCTAATTGTGTGCTTTTGGTCTATTCTTCTAAGTGTTTAATGCAGGAATTGAGTACAATGAGGATGATTGGGTCAGCTGAACAGAGAAAGGGGCTGTATTTTGTGAAATTAGGAGATAATTTTGAGAATCCTAGGAATCAACATGATAAAAACTTATCTGTTGCTAATGTAGTAGGTTTACCTAGGAATGAATTTGACATATGGCATTATAGACTTGGTCATCCGTCTAGTGCCAGATTGTCAAGTTTTAAGATCATCAATGAAAATGTCAGTTTCAATGTCAATCATGTTTGTGATATATGCCATTATGCTAAACAAAGAAAACAATCTTTCATTCTCAGTAATTCTATTGCAAAAGAAAATTTTGATCTAATCCACATGGACATTTGGGGACCTGTTTCACCGTCCATTCATGGAGATAGATATTTTCTGACCATTGTGGATGATCATTCTAGGCATACTTGGTTGTATTTTATGAAACACAAACATGAAACTAGGAATCTTATGGTGGAATTTCATAAAATGATAGAAACTCAATTCAGTAAAAGGATTAAAATTATCAGAAGTGATAATGGGCAGGAATTTAATCATTCTCAGTTTTATGCATCTAATGGTATCATTCATGAAACCTCCTGTGTAGAATGTCCAGAACAGAATGGGAGAGTAGAAAGGAAGCATCAGCATATTCTTAATGTAGGGAGAGCTTTACATTTCCAAAGTAAGCTTCCTCTAAAATTCTGGAACTATGCTATATCACATGCTGTTCACCTCATTAACAGAACACCAACACCAGTTTTGCATAATAGAACACCCTATGAGCTTCTACATGATAAAATTCCAGATTTGACTCACTTAAGAGTTTATGGCTCATTATGTTTCATATCCACCTTAGACAGAAACAAGACTAAATTCATGGCAAGGTCATCTAAGTGTGTTTTATTAGGACATCAGCATGGAACCAAAGGATATAAAGTTCTACATCTTGACACTCATAGCATACAGACAGGTTATCACATCACATTTCATGAGCATATATTTCCTTACAATGGTCCACAGACTAATTTAGATGATTTGCACTTAATTCTGCCTAGAAAGAATAATCTCTTACCTGTGTTAGATGACATTCCTGAAAACTGTAATCTGCATCATGATCAAACTTCTGAGAATATTGATGCTGATGTTGATGATCAATTAGATGAATCCATTGAGACCCTAGAACCTGCAATACAACCTGAGATTAGAAGGTCCAAAAGGCATAGATTCACTCCTAAACACTTAGAAGACTATCACTGTAATTCAGTCATTTCTCTGTCTCAGCAAGATCATGAATCATTCCTCAAGGACTCAAGCATCATCTGCATTCCAGGTACTCCTCACTCAGTCAAAAATCATTTTCCAATTCCTAAACTATCACATAAACACCTTGTTTTCACTATGAAAATCTGTTGCCAAAAAGAACCAAACACCTTCAAGCAAGCCATTGAAAATGAAAATTGGCAGACAGCCATAGAAACTGAATTGAGAGCATTAGCAAAGAATGAAACATGGTTGATATCTGATTTACCTGAAGGAAAAAAGGCTATAGGTTGTAAGTGGGTTTTCAAACTCAAACACAAGGCAGATGGATCTATTGAGAGATACAAAGCTAGACTGGTGGCAAAAGGTTATACTCAGAAAGAAGGCATAGACTATTCAGAAACCTTTTCACCAGTTGCCAAATTCACAACTATCAGAATCCTATTAAGTGTGGTTGCAACAAAAGGTTGGCATCTAGCTCAACTAGATATCAACAATGCCTTTCTCCATGGAGAATTAGATGAAGAGGTTTATATGAAACCTCCCCCAGGTTCCAATATCCCACAGAACAAGGTTTGCAGGCTAATGAAATCACTTTATGGCCTGAAGCAGGCTAGCAGGCAGTGGAATTTCAAACTTACACAGGCTCTCACAGATTTTGGCTACTCACAATCAGCATCAGATCACTCTCTCTTCACTCGTTCTAAGGATGACACATTCACAGTCATCTTAGTCTATGTTGATGATTTGATAATTGCAGGCAATAATATGGAGCAGATAACACTAATCAAAGAATTTTTGCATGACAAGTTCAGCATCAAGGATCTAGGAAAGCTCAAATTTTTCCTAGGATTTGAACTAGCAAGGTCAAAGGAAGGTATACACATGTGTCAGAGAAAATATGCTTTAGAAATGCTGACAGACTCAGGATTCTTGGGATGCAAACCGGCAGCAACTCCTATACTTTACTCTATGGAATTTGATGCAACTTCTCCTAAACTGGAAGATGCATCAATCTATAGAACTCTAATTGGGAAATTGCTCTACCTGACTCATACAAGGCCGGATATATCTCAAAGCATTCAATTCCTATCACAGTTTCTACAAGAACCAACAAAAGCACATTTACAGGCAGTCCATAGGGTTTTAAGATATTTAAAGAACTCACCTGGACAGGGATTGTTCTTCTCCTCTGATAACTCCTTGATGCTCAAATCCTATTCTGATGCTGACTGGGCTAAGTGTCCTACAACAAGAAAATCAGTCACAGGTTTCTGTATTTTTCTTGGAAATGGACTCATTTCATGGAAATCTAAGAAACAGTCTACCGTTTCCCGATCTTCAGCTGAAGCAGAGTATCGTGCGATGGCAATGGTTACCTGTGAGATAATCTGGATCCGACGCGTCCTTGAAGACCTTCACATCGCTCACCCTCAAGCTGTTTCCCTATATTGTGACAATCAATCTGCAGTTCATATTGCCAGAAATGCCGTCTTTCACGAAAGAACGAAACATATCGAGATTGACTGCCACATTATAAGAAATCAGGTAAAGGCTGAATCGATTTCACTGTTTCCAATCCCATCACCTCTACAACTTGCAGATTTCTTTACTAAATCTCAACGAACTCCCACGTTTCGCTTATTCTTGTCCAAGCTTGGCCTTCTCAATCTGAGACAAGCCAACCTTGTGGGGGACTGTTGAAATTTGTGGGATTCAGGTGTGGGATTGAGGAGATTGAAGATGAGGGATTGTGTTTTGAATTTGGGAGTAGCCGTTGAGGCTTGATGAAGAAGAAGAAAAAGAGACGACGTCGTTTCCTTAAGGCGACGTCGTTTTGTCCACACGAAGCCAACGTCTTCAGCGACTGACTGTGCTGGGCTGCTCGCTTTGCTCGGCCCATTTGCAGCACCACGGCCCATTCCGAATAGAATCAGCCCACATCTCTGTGATTGCTTCTTCTTCAAGACAAAGCTACCTACTCTTACATGACAACCATGCCTAGAACAATACAATTCTTTGCCTCGATTCCTGGCATGGTTTTCCGTGCAAAAGCATGTCATTGATTAAAATCTCAGCATGGACATTGATTAGACTTTGTACATTATTTGGTAAACAACTCATAGTTTAGATGAGTAGGATAGTAGTATATATATGTATTGTGAGCTTCATAGCAAGGTATCAATTTTTCAATCAAATAATCCAATAGAGGAATTCAGTTCAAGTTATAACTAAAACTATCATCTCTTTCGGTTTCATATCTTCAATACTCACAGTAACACTAGAATTAGCCGAAGCTACTAGCCTAGTTTCGGCTAATTCTAGACTAGTATTCTAGTCTCGACTTGTTTGAAATAGAGTACACCCTGCCACCGAACTACCAGGTTAAAAGAAGAAGAAGACCCCGAAATAAAAAATGTTCATTGACCTTTATAGAGGGATCTTGATTTTGGACAAACTCTCTCGTGAGACATATTTTGGTCTCCTCCACGTCACTGATTCCAACACCATCTTTGGTAGGAGTAGCTTTCTCTTGATCTCCAAGTTTAATCTGCTGATCCATACTTCATAAACAAGATTAGTAATTTGAAAAGTACAGAAATAGAAAGAGATATATATCGAGAAAACTGGGATGCAGCTAATATATGCTGTTTGTCATCTTGTTTTAGAATGGTAAAAGAGGAGTTCAACTGCATTAACGCCTTGTCTTAACACAAATAAGACACAGTCATCTTAACTCGTACTCTTGTACGGTAGTTTTGGACTTGCAAGCTGTTTTATTGTATACCGGTCTTCATTAATTGCTTCACTTGTTGGTTTGTCAATGCCTTTCATTTTCTTCCATAATAATAAAATATCTGATACTTGTAAATCCCTTCCCTTCTCCACCGAAAATGGGAAAAAAATCTTATCTCTTCAGGCAGAAATTGCAGAATTGAACAAGCTTGAATCGGAATACTGGCAACAAAGGGCAAAATGTCACTGGTACAATGATGGGGACAGGAATACCCGCTTCTTCAACGCCTTCGCTTCAAGCCGTCAAAAAAGAAACAGAATTGAAGGACTCAGAGACGCGAACAATGATTGGTGTACTTCAAGTGGTGGAATCGCATCAATAGCAAGAAATTACTACCAGGAATTGTTCAAGTCGCAGGGCTCCTGTTCGTCCAGCTCGGCCAGAGTACTAAATTGCATTGATGTCAAAGTTTTGGATGATGACAACAAGACGCTAACCGAACCCATAACTTTGGAAGAAGTGACTGAGGCAGTAAGCACCATGAACTCCGGCAAGGCTCCTGGACCTGATGGGATCAACGCTGAATTCTACAAAACCAATTGGGAAATGATCAAAGCGGAAGTTACGTGCGGCGTAAGGGATTTTCTCGATGGTGGGGCTGCGCCTTCGGCTTTAAACCTAGCTCACATAGTACTCATTCCCAAGGTAAAACTTCCGCAGTCCATCACTGAGTTCAGGCCTATAGGGCTTTGCAATGTAATTTACAAGATTATTGCCAAGGTTCTATCAAATCGTTTGAAAGCTTTCCTTCCGAAGATTATCTCCAAAAACCAATCGGCCTTTCTTTCTGGAAGATTAATCTCAGACAACGTCATCCTGGCATACGAGCTCATACATCACATTAAATCAAAAAGGACAGGCGATTTGAATCTTTGTGCAAAAAAACGGACATGTCCAAAGCCTTCGACCGTGTGGAATGGGCTTTTCTTGAAGCAGTTATGAAAAAATTAGGTTTCTGCTCCCTCTGGATTTCTTGGATTATGCGATGCGTTTCATCTACATCCTTATCCGTGTTAGTTAACGGCAACCTAGGTCCGATTTTCTCACCCTCTAGGGGATTAAGACAGGGAGATCCTCTTTCTCCCTTTCTTTTTTTCATCTGCTCGGAAGGTCTCTCATCGTGCATTCATAGAGCCGAGCGTGAAGAGCTTATCAGTGGATGCTCAATTTCGATGAGAAACATGAGAATCTCACACCTTTTATTCGCGGACGACAGCATATTCTTCATGAAGGGCAGCCGAAACGAAATCTCAGAACTAAAGCGCATCTTCGAAGATTATAGTTCAGCATCCGGACAAGCAATCAATGGCAGAAAATCCAGCATATTATTTAGCCCCAACTCGTCTAGGCAGCTTAGAAGGGAATTGAAGACTCTCCTTGATATCAAGGAAACACTCTCTCCAGATAGATACATGAGCATGCCACTGGTAGTGGGTAATTCGAGGGCGTTCTCCTTCAAAGACTTAGCGAACAGAATTTGGCACAAGACGAACTACTGGTCATCTAGGTTTCTCTCCAAGGCCGGAAAGCTGGTTATGATCAAGGCGGTAGCACAAGCAATCCCGAACTACATCATGTCCTGTTTCAGTATTCCGAAGAAAATTCTTGACGAAATTGAGAAGAACATTAGAAGTTTTTGGTGGGGGGCATGAAAAAAAGGAGATGGGTCAACTGGAATGCTATGTCTAGTTCAAAATCTAAGGGTGGATTGGGACTCCGTGATTTCAAGGCCTTCAACTTGGCACTCCTAGTGAAGCAAGGATGGCGAATCATGCAAGAACCGGACTCTTTATTGGCCCAAACGTTGAAGAAGAAATACTTCCCAGTTACTTCCTTTCTCGAGGCAGAGCTGGGATCGAATCCATCTTTCGTTTGGCGCAGCATTCTAGAAGGAAGAGAGGTACTTTTGGCCGGATCCGTCTAGCGGGTAGGCAACGGACTAAGTATTCGCATCGAAGAGGACAACTGGGGCAGCAATATACAATTGACTGACAGGGAGGAGCATAACCTTAAAGAAAATGGAATTTATTGTGTAGCACAGCTCTTGGAAAGGGAATCAGGGCTATGGAACGTAAGGCTTCTTCACTCTCTTTTCAGACCTCGTGTTGCATCAGCAATTGGAAAAACTCCTGTCCTTCCCTTCAACAGTGATCTACTGGCCTGGAAAAACACAAAGAACGACATGTTCACAGGTCGTAGTACATATTTCGTGGCACTTGAACTTAGGAAAAGCAAGGATTACTCTCCCCCCGTTCCCAGGTTCTGGAAGATAATCTGGAAGCTCCAGGTAATGCCCAAAATCGTTATTTTCCTCTGGCGACTTGGACATCAAAGCTTGGCAACAAGGATATTCTGCGCTCACGAGGTACGAACTTAGGTTCTCTGTGCCCTGTATGTGATTATGAGCCTGAAAATATTACACATCTGTTCCTTTCTTGCTGTTGGGTTAAAAAATTTTGGAAGCTGGTGTTTCCGAGTCTGGATGTCGGGGCTTGGCAAAATGAAAATTTCTTCCAGTGGTATTTTAGAATGCACGACTTGCTTGACAGCAATTCCTGGACTTCGTTAAATGTCGGGCTGTGGGTTACATGGAAAAATAGGAATGATGCATGGTCCAGTTCTCTCTGTGTTGTACCAAAATCAGCTGCGTTACTTGTCGAACATGTAAAGACGTTGTCGTGTAGGCCAACCCTTCAGCCGTTTCAACAACAACAGTCCAGGCCCTCTAGAGGATGGCACCCTCCTCCGCAAGGCACTGTCAAAATCAACTCGGACGCGGCTCTTTATAACCAATCCGGTTTTTGGGGACTCAGAATAATCATGAGGGACCATCTCGGAGAGACTCTTTGCTACAAATCTATATTTGAACAAGGCTTCATGGACATCTGCTACGCCGAAGCCGTCGCTTTACTTCAGGGAGTTTTATTGGCTTTATCTTTTGGCTTTTTTCATGTAATCTTTGAATCTGATGCAATGTTGGTGGTTAACGATGCAATTAGCATCGGCACCTCCTTTTTATCTTACAGGAATGTGTTAGAAATGATTAGAACTTTAGCTAGAAATTTCATTTCCTGCAAGTTCATTTTTGTGCCAAGATCAGGTAATATGCTTGCCCATTACATTGTCAATCTGAAGAGTAATGGATAAGAAAGATTACCTACTTTTTTGGCTTTTGTAGCCAATTCCGATATTGCTTAATAAAACTCCACTTAAATTCAATATCTAATAACGTGGAGATCATTTATTCATTTATTAAAAATAAAAATAAAAATTGAAGCTATTTATTTAAAATTCAATAATTGATTCGGTTGACATGAAATTGTCTTTTCTAGCTATACTTTGTAGATCTCGTTTATAATAGTATTAAATTCTTGCACATGGTACCAATTTTTAATCAAATATTTCTTCTGAAGATACTTTAATGATATTTGATTAATTACTTTCAAATATAAATTACCTTTGTCCGAAAATACTAGCGTCTCTTGCCATTTTTTTTTTATCTACAATTTTCGGACGCGAGGTAGCATGAATTATGAGGAATGCAATGAGCGAATACTAACTTGGTTGTGAAAAACAAGTTGGAAGTGCCATCTTGGCTCATGTAGTCGATCGGTAGGTTTTCTATACGCTCTTAGTTGGAAAACGCAAATGCAGAATAAGGAAGAAGTTGGCAGTTGAACGACAAAATACTTGCTGAAATAATGATCACGAGCCTTTTGTGTAATTTTAATTAGTTAGGTAAAATTTGATTTATTAAAAAATTCTAACGATTTAATTTTATTCTTCCTATTGTCTACGACTATAAGATTAGATACGACGTGTTACGGAATGAAGCAAAGATGTTATTTAATTCTAGCAGTATATATGGTGTAACGTAACATCTAGTTTATCTAAATAGTTTACTTCAGTTTAAATCCTATTTCCTTCTTTTCTGGATTTTTAATTCTAGAAGTATGGTGCAACATCTAGTTTAAATTAAATACTCTACTTAAATTAATTCACCTAAAAATATTTATCATATCCATCATTTTCCAGCCTAATGTCCATCGATGATGATGGATCCATCTCCATGCATTAAATCCTTGGTATGGTAGTTGATCTGCTCAATATTAATGTTTAAGACATAGAATATCTTGAATATATATATTTTTTTCATGGCAATCATCGATCATTTTCTTCTTTTTTTGTGAATTATCGGAGCTAAACTATAATGAGAGTGTATTCCGACTGAAACGATAGATCAGTACTATTGTGCTAATGGGGGCACGTTAACACAGAATAATAAAACACAGTGCAGAAAATAAATAACACAGGATATGTTCACGCAGTTCGGTTTCCCTACTCTGCGAGGCCTAGTCCAGAGGTAAACGACATTCTACTATTCTTGTAACAATAGGACAGTATACGGGTTATTTTTCAGAAATATCTCAATTAATTGTTTTTTTTTGAAATTCTCTAGGAATTTTTGAAATTAGTATAAGGAAATGATGTTATTAATTACATGCTACAGTATATTACTTTTGTTACAGAAAAAATAAATGAATTTCCTATATGCAGTTATTGATCAAATAATAAAATATAGATAGATAGATTGATTGCTCCATCCAAAAATAAAAATAGAAAAAATTGATTTGAGTAATTATTCTCTCCAGAAACATAAATAATGATAATTTCTTTTGAAATTTGAACTTAAATAATGATAACTTAATAAATAAATAAATATATTTTTTTGAAATTGAAAATCATTTCATTAAATAACAATAATGTCGAATCAAACGATATTCATGATAAAAAAGAATGAAAGATTATTAAAATGAAATTTATGTATAACTGTTTTTGCATATCGCTAATTAAAATAAAAAATAATATTAAGAGAGCTATATTTCGTCTTGATCTTGATATTTTCGATGAAATTTCCTTCTATTTCTAAAATAAAATTTGACCGTCTAAAATTTAACTCGTCGATGAATATCTGGCAATCACCCTCCACTTCGACATGTGCTAATATTTTTACAATTTTCTTAATATGAATAATAATATTATACACCATAAATATTTAATAATTTTTATTATTATAAAAAATCATAAATATTTATGAAAAATTAAATAATTTAACATATATTTTTAAAAAAAAATTACATATCATTTGTTGATATATTTTGATAGAATTTAAATTAAATATATAATTTATTATTTATATAATAATATATTTTATTAAATGGTTATTGTTACTTATATATAAAGAAATATTAATTGGATCCGAAAATTGACTCGTCCATAGAGTTGTTGAAGTTGAGCTATTGAAGGTTGAAGAAGCAATGCATACACATACAGTTGGATTATGCTTTCCGCTAGCTGTGATGGAATTTCTCATCAAACCCAGAAAATGAAAAATAAAAAAATCAATCAAACCCTCTGTTTAAATCATATTAAAATATGCTCTTGATTCCAAATAATAAAGTAATTCAAAACAACAACTTTTGTTTGAAGAACAAGAATCTTCTTCTCTGTGTGTTTTCTCAAATCGGAGTTTGCTTACCCTTCTCTATCAAAGCTTCTTTTTGATTCCTCTTAACTACTATCTCCATTGACATCCCACCCACCACATATTTGCGATTTCTCTACAAGAACCCCATTTTTCCAATTCTCTTTTCGTTCCAACTTGTAGATTTATTTCGAAATGAAGTTTTTACTTGCTGGGATTCTTTTTCTTTCCGTGCTTCAGTGGATTGATGCTTTTCAGCTGGAGAGGAGCCATCCCACCGAGCGAATTTCAGGTTTGATTCAGCTTCATTTATTTCATGCTTGATCTTTTGTGCTCTGAGATTTATTTAGGGTTTTTGTTTGTCTGTCATTTTGGGTTCGATTCAGTTCTCATGCATGATTTAGGGTTAGTAGGATTGTGGGATCTGTTGTTAATCTCGGATTCGATTTGGATATTTTTTCATTTCTGATTGTTGACTTAATACAATCTAAAAGTAGCTTTGAAATCAGTTCACGTTTTCTGTCATTGCTGCAAAATGCCTAAATCTGAGGCTTTTCTTTAGGTGATATTTGTCAATTACAGTTCTGTATTAGGTCAAGAGCTTAGAAAGGGAAATAAATAAATGAACTGCATCTATACTGGCAAATTGAACATGGAAGTATATGTTTAACTTGATACTGATATGGTATTATTACTTTCTGTTTCAATCCTAAGTTGAATTAGCCATGGGGGACAGATGTTTGAGCCTCATATAGAAAGCTGGTTGCTTGACTTGGCATGTTTTATGGTAGAATATAGCTCCAGTTGACAGAGCTTTGACTAAGCTTGACACTCTGTTTGACTGGGTCATTCCAATCCAAATTAGACTCTGCTGCTAATAAACTTGTGCTCTAGGCACTGTATGTTGGAGGCAGAGAAAGGTATTGGTTGGAATTTGATTTCGACTTTTACTCTTCTGTCATTTCTATTGAGTTTTAATTTCTGGGAAGGTGGCTAGTTTAAAACTTTTGTCAAATTTCGTTATCAGTGGGATGGTATGCTAGCATTTATATTTCTTGGGAGTTGACCTAAGTGTTATATTTTAAGTATATAATTTGAAATGAGCCGATTTAAACTTTGAGCCTCTTTAAGTATGCTTTTTTGCATGATATTAGGTAGTGCTGGTGATGTCTTGGAAGATGATCCAGTGGGAAGGTTGAAAGTTTTTGTATATGAACTTCCTAGCAAATACAACAAGAAGATTCTGCAGAAAGACCCAAGATGCCTCACACACATGTTTGCTGCTGAGATCTTCATGCATAGGTTTCTACTGTCGAGCCCTGTTCGGACTCTTAATCCTGAAGAAGCTGATTGGTTTTATACTCCTGTCTACACCACGTGTGACCTGACTCCCAATGGTCTTCCTTTGCCTTTTAAATCGCCAAGGATGATGAGAAGTGCGATTCAGCTTATTTCTTCCAACTGGCCTTACTGGAATCGCACGGAAGGAGCTGACCACTTCTTTGTAGTGCCCCATGACTTTGGAGCATGCTTTCATTATCAGGTAAGCTGACCTTTAACCAGATTGGAGTGAATTAATGTATTTTGTGACTGGCTATATGGTTTTTATGATGATTATTGCTATTTTAGCTACTGTAGTTCCTAATCACTATTAAATTGCAGGAAGAGAAGGCCATTGAAAGAGGAATTCTCCCATTGCTTCAGCGTGCGACATTGGTTCAGACTTTCGGACAAAGAAACCATGTTTGCTTGAAAGAGGGGTCAATCACAGTTCCCCCATATGCTCCTCCACAGAAAATGCATGCCCACCTGATTCCGGAAAAGACTCCTAGGTCCATATTCGTTTACTTCCGAGGCTTGTTTTATGATGTGGGTAATGATCCTGAAGGTGGATATTATGCAAGGTACGTCTCATAACCAATAATTAGAAAATTTTAAGAATGTACTATGGTAAATCAGTCAGGCCAAGAGAGTCTCTTAATGAAGAACTCTTTTTCTCTAATCTATATTTACAGAGGTGCACGAGCAGCGGTGTGGGAGAATTTCAAGGACAATCCGCTTTTTGACATTTCGACAGAGCACCCAACAACCTACTACGAGGACATGCAGCGAGCCGTATTCTGTCTGTGTCCCCTCGGGTGGGCTCCATGGAGTCCGAGATTGGTCGAGGCGGTGATATTTGGATGCATCCCCGTGATTATAGCGGACGACATCGTTTTACCATTTGCCGATGCGATCCCATGGGAAGACATAGGGGTATTTGTAGACGAAAAGGACGTTCCTCAGCTGGACAGCATATTGACGTCAATCCCACCAGAAGTAATACTTCGGAAACAGAGATTGTTAGCAAACCCTTCAATGAAACAGGCAATGTTATTCCCTCAACCAGTTGAACAAGGAGATGCTTTTCATCAGGTACTCAATGGTCTTGCTCGCAAGTTGCCACACGACACGACCGTATTCTTGAGTCCTGGCGAGAAAGTCTTAAATTGGACAGCAGGACCCGTCAGTGACTTGAAACCTTGGTAGTAAGTAGTACACCTATTGTCATGTTGTAGGAATTCTTTTCTTTCTCCTGAATGTATGGACTTTGAGTAATTTGTAAATCTTACCCTGGCCAATCGAAGGTGATTCATTAGATTATACCCATTTCTTATGTAGTTTGCTCAAGGTAAAACCTTGAAAGTGAGAATTTGTGTCGACAACCTTTCGTTCCGCTGGCAAATGTTGATTTTTGAAAGGGGAAAAAAAACACACTTTATTCAATTGACTGGTAAATTTGTGTTATGCATTTGAACTCCGATGTGGAGACTAGAAACCATGCTACTTGAGACAAGCAGTTATCTTATTGACTGTATTATCCAGTGCTTCACTACATACATGATAGATACATCAATGCTAAATAATCAGGAGCTCATTTTATGCTGACACTTTCTGAACTACTAAAAGTTAAAAGATGATCCTTTCAAAGAAGGTTGGATACGTTCTCAAGTGTAGTCAATCATTTACATAAGGTATATATGAAACAAGTAATCATTCTTCCAAGACAAATGAGCCCTCTATTCTTTTCTCCACGGTCTGCAATGGGAAAGTCAAAGGTGTATACAAGTCATCGTAACTCGAGTTAACGGCAGGCTTGAACTCATATGGACCTTCTTTCACTCCCCAAACCTGTCACAAGCAAAACAATTTTTGTTGAATATTTTTCCTTCATCCCAAGTCCTAAGCAAGTGAAACGAAATGTAAGAAAGTGAAACAAACCTGATTTCCCTCATCATCGTAACCCTTATCCCACATATGTACCTCGTTATTCTTCAGAATTGAAAGTTCTGAAGTACAGTGCGTTGCCCCATTCTGTTGCAAAGAAAATAATCAATCAGCTGATGCGTGTCTGAGAAAAGATGGCCATTTAACTACATGAAATCAGTTCAGTTTCCCAAAAATTCCACTAATTTACAAGAATACTACAAAGTTTCAAATTTCAGAAACAGGAAATTCATTTATCAAAATATGGTGACATTAT
Source organism: Rutidosis leptorrhynchoides (assembly GCF_046630445.1). Taxonomy (NCBI): domain Eukaryota; kingdom Viridiplantae; phylum Streptophyta; class Magnoliopsida; order Asterales; family Asteraceae; genus Rutidosis; species Rutidosis leptorrhynchoides. The sequence continues at coordinate 83,252 of NW_027266468.1, read as the reverse complement.
AAGAACTTCTTTTAGTTACTGAGAGATTGGAAACTAGATTTCCATGACCAAACAAGCCAAATTCTAGTTCCTAGTAGGTAGAGATTAAAAGGCACAAACCCATGAATTTGGAAATCCGCCTACTGGAGTAGAGCCTTGATATAAGCAACGTTTTCCTCTTTCACATCGTTTGAGATGTATTGTAGTTAGGTGTTCTGCAATGTCCTGAGTAAAACAATTTGCATGATGTTAGCGCATATATGCATACACCAACCGCAAATCCTAATAAATCAAACAGAAATGTTTGCAAAACGTTGCCAGGAATAAATGGTCCTATTCTGATATGGTATGACAATAACTATGGATTGAGGACAAAGATTTCCAAAGCTTTTAAAAAGTGGAAGATACCAAAGGCACACAAAGTTTCCATATAAGTCTTGTGGGAAATATTACAGAACTATAGAGATGATAAAACATGATTTGCTCCTTACACTTATGACTTCTTCTGTCTGTGGACGCTGGGCCTTCGGTCGATCACAGAAATTCTTATACTCTTCTGGGTCTCTAATTGCATATGAACTCACCTGCCCCACAAATAGAATAGAGAATATATTTAAATGCTGTTTGATCCGAACATGAGAATGCAGAATATGCTGGCCTATTTAAAAAAAGAATGAAGGAATTGCTGGCAACAAAGGAGAAAATATACAAAATATGCAAGTATACTACTGATGCAGACACGTATAGGCCGAATAAGCACCTCAAAATAGCAAGTTCCATAGAAATAGAACATAAGTTAGCAAAGCCTACCTCAACATCACATTTCAACTCTTTTGGACAAGGCTTCACCATATAAAATCTCTGTCATAAAACCATTAAATCAAAAGCATTTAAGGTAAAAAGTTCCTTTACATTAAACCAGACAGAGAAAAAAAGTTCAACAAACATGAAGACAACAGAACAGGATTGGAGAAATATTAACAATATAGGATCCATGGATGCTGCACCTGGCGAAAGGGTCTTTGAGGAGTCCTCCAAAATGCCTAAACACCCAAATAAGAAGATTACCGCTTAACGAATGATCATTAAAATATAGCAAAATTGAATTATGAGAGATTTTGAGTTAAAATAGAAACTTGACGCTGACCTGTTCAAAGTACAAAACTTTGGAACCATCTACCATCTCTGCTGCTGGGCATGTTAGCATTCTGCATAGATACCCTTACTAATGTTAATGAAACATTGTTCTTCAAAAAAAAATGTTAATGAAACATCAAGCAACCATTGATACGTGTGTCTGTATTATTGGTTCGAAATGGTAAACAAACCTGATATTGAAGTAATTATCAGGATCTCTAGACGCTTGCTCCTTAGTAAACTATACCTCCCAAACAAAAATTACAAATCAAAATCGAAACTAATATCAAATTAATTTAAGAAAAAAGGTAAAAATAGTACCTTTTCGCCGCTAAGAGAGTGAGAGACGAAATGGGCATGGTCCCATCGAGTCTTAGACTTAGTGAATCGTTTGATCAAAAGAGCACCACCGATTAACACAAGCGTCTTCACCACTAAGCCTTGAGCTATGCTCCATCCATTGTTGTTCTCATCCGAGCCCGTCACCATTTATTTATCCAAACGAAACAAAATACAATATAGCCTGATTATCCAAATTTCATTCACCGCATTCCTACACTCTGCACACAAATTTCGTGCATGGCTCCAAAATTATAAAATCGAATTTGGTGTTTTGAGATTTGATTGAGAGTAGTAGCGGAAAACGAAAAGTGTGGTGTGGTGTGGTGGAGTTTTATGGTTGCCACGTCATCACTCCTCGTTATTGATTTTTGGTGATGATGAGAAGAAGTTTGATTGACGGTATTGATTTGTTTTGATAAGTTCGTCTCCATTTTTACATGTTTTCGAAACTCTTCTATGTGTCTGTAAGCGTTTGGATTAAACTGTTAAATGACCAAACACGGCCTTATGGCCACAAAAATTATGGACAAGCCAACAAATCACGTTGTTGGGTCAAGTGTTTTGTTTCCCAGCTCATATAAAAGGCCTACTATGAATTATGGGTAAATATTATAAGCCTCCTAAGGTATTTCTTATTTTACGATCTGCCCCACTAAAATTTTAAATGATATAATTCCCCCTTTACTTTCACTATTAAAGATTCGATTTCATTCCAAATGACCCCATAACATATACAAATTGACCTCATTATCCTAAAAAATTTATAAATTTATATAAATGACCCATTATATTTCGAGTCCATGCTCCGCAAGCAGGCAAGTTTTTTCTTGTTCGCATCAATCTCGATCTCAATGCTTGAGGGACTTCGATCCTTTTCATTTTTCAGTGGTAGTGAAATTTTCTCTATACAATATCTTTACTGTTTGTAGTTGATGGATTTTCGAAAATCTAATAAAAATTGCGGCTATATCTAAATTATGTTGTTACAATAGAAACGATAAATGCAAAAGCACATAACACATGGCTAAATGGCTAATAGGAGTAATAAAACTAGTTATATGATGATATAGATGAGCTATTAGTGGCAAACTAAATGGAAGAGACGAGTCGAGAAGAAACGACAAAGAATAAACCCTAATAAATAGACGAGAAAGTTGATATCATCATCATAGATTAATGGTGACATGTTATCATTGCCGCTGCGCAAAATAATCGCTGGCGAATAGTCCCCTAGAAAAGGTGCCCCATACATTGGAATCGATAGTATCTTTTTATCTCCATTTTTATATCCTTAAGTTTATCATCATCATCATCCCCAAAACAGTAAACAGGAGCCTGCCATTTTTCATCCTCAAGCACAGCTCCAACCTCAAATGTCATCACATGAGCACTATATCCTACAATTCAAATACAATCAATTAATAATTGAGAAGTTGAAATCATGGAATTGAAGATTTGAGTTTGTTTGTGATGGTTACCTGTATAGAAGATAAAATAAACAGGCCTTTTAGTGACGACATCCTCAGCATACCAAATGAAGTCAACCTTCTCCCACACGTTGCATAAGAAACCGTCCACTTGTTGTTGGCCGAGATAGGTGGCCCCGTCCATCCAGTTTGGTCGGAGAATTCCGACCGGAAATTGTAGGACTCGACATTCTTTGTTAGAGTCTAAGGTGTAGATGAAGGAAGTGTGATTATCCCATTCTAGATCGTACGTCAGCTTTCCGAGCTGGTCCTGGATAATGTTGAAGTTGCGTCCATTTGTCCAGTCGTACCATAGATTAGTTGCTTGGAGCGTCCCACTCCTGTTCATGTAGAGGAGCGAATGGAATTGATGAGGCCATGGAGTCGGGACTGGCTCCGAGGATTCCGAAACAGAAACCGATAAAATGATGATGAAGATTGGAATGGAGAAGAAGATGCTCATCTTCATCCTTGAACAAAAAGCTAATACTCCAGTCCACTATATTGAATGATAGATAATCCATATGTGGATTAGCTTTTATCCTTTGGAAAACAAAACTGAATTGCCAAATTTGCTTCATGCAATGCAACTATTTTGGCTTTCCAATTATGAAAAAAATTATGAACCGAACCGATTTCTTTAGAAATCATCCAACCAAATCAATTCAGTTCAGTTCAATAGGTAAATTTTGTGTCCATCACTAAAGAAGGTACTATTAAACTATGCAAAATAGAGCCAAACAGAAGCATTTTCATTCACAAAGAGCTTTCTGAAGTTCAACAGAATCACAAACACGACACATTCTTGGCTTTTCACTTCAGCCTAGACCTTATTCGTATTAGTCAAACTGACACTTGTACAAGTATCACATAAATTATTACATTTTCATACAAACACAGTCTTCTTCTAGAAAATGATAAGAAGAAAAGCATCATAAAATGTGAACTACTGGTTTCCTGCAACAGGGCCATCACGACCTTTCTTGATGTCATCCCATCCTCTTACCCACGGCTGGCCTGGCGTAGCTCGAGTCTCGGGGGCAGCATGTTTATCCAGATTTTTCCTGACATTCTCATGCAATGCAGAGAATACCTATACCAAAACAATGATGTATTCATCAGATTGAAGACAGACTATATAAATGATGGAAAAACAAAATGCAACTGAAATGTTTCAGATTCTCACAGGATTTACGCTCACTGTCTCGGGTGCTTGCTCCTGACCAGATAGCCACTTCCATAGATCAGGGTTTTCCTGCAAAACAAATATAGGATATTCACGAACAAGAAAAACTAGAATTCCAATCAGCAAATATTGTATCTCAATCTCTCTTTTGAAGCCTATATACACCAATTGCAACCTGATTAGAAAGATATCACAGAAATGAAAGAAGATTCAACTGAATCACTCAAATTGGTTAAACAAGCCTGAGAAAAGTCAGCAACAGCACAGGCTTTCACTATGTTAGTAATTCTCTACGGCTAGTTGCTCAATGCCTTTCTAAACTTGTGGCACAAGAAAAACTTTCACATTCCCAATAGCTGATTGAAAGAACATTAGGGTCCAATTTACAGTAGATATAATATATAGACAAGTGTGAACTTAGAAGCCTAACCCTTTCAAGGCACTGCTATGCATTTTTGCACCATATCTTGAGAAACTAAACCCAGCAATGTGGCATATAAAGTTTCATAAAGAATACAATGGGTCACCAACAAACAGCCAATTTAGATTAATTCGTGAAATTATACCCCAGGCAGACATATTGCTGATTCCTAGGCAGATATAGTCTCGGCCGATATGCAATGTTATACTCTTTTGCGATCAAGTCAATTCTTCAGATAGTAACAAGAGACACTGAACTCAATTTATTCAAAACGAGAAAAAAAGGCATTGTGTTGCGTGTAACAACTAACAACAAACAAGAATATCGTTTGAGGAAATTACCAAGTCGAGGACTTGGAGAAGAGATTTAATCCCATTTTCGTCCATGGATTGAATATGCTCCTCAACCCATGTTCCCAGAACCAAATCCAGCTCCAAATATCCTCTCTGTTTGCTTCTATACATCAATCTACACCAAAGTTACGAAAACCCATGAATGATCATTCAAGTACTCGAGCAGAAATCATCGAAATCATACATATACAAAAATCAAACTAAAGCAACATAACAATAGGGAAAACCTGTTAAGTAAACGCCGTTTGCTCTCTTCATTGGATAAGTCGATTTGAAGTGACTCAGAGTTAGAAGAAAAATAACGTGGCACCAAATAGTATTGAGGCCTATCAAAGAGAAGAAGAAGGCCAAAAAAAACATTGTTAATTACTTGATTTGATCAAGTACATAATAAGATATTGAAAAGAAAAAAGGGTACCTGAAAAGTGTACTCGCGCGAGTGTTAGTTATTGTCCGAGCGGATACGGTGGTGGAATTGAGAATACGGTGGACGTTGATCAGAGCTCGCTTGAAGCTGGCCATTTTTTTGTGATAGATTTGTTAAGCTTCGGTATGCTGGAAGAACGAAAGGCGACGTATTATACCGAAACAAAAACTAACAAAGGGAAGTGTGGCTTTCTTTTGTCCACACGTGGGGGGGCTAATTAGACGTGGTGGGATAAAGGGACAACAAACTCTCAAACTAAACAAGTTTAGAGACGTAATAATGTTTTTTTCTTGGATCAAAGGTTTGAAAATGGTTCGTAAATCCCTGTAATTTTCTGAATCAAGTTCAGAAGTCCCTGTAGTTATTTTTTGGTTAGGGTGCGTTTTTTTTGTCTCGATTCGATCGTGATTTTGGATGATTGAGTGTGATTTTGGTTTATTAGATGAGTTAGTGGATGATTGAGGTATGATTATATATGTATACATACTATAATAATATAAAAAAGAGTGTAGGTAGATAGTGGATGATTGATGTGTATGGTTGAATATATATTATAATATTTTGAAAATGTATAATAGTAGTTAATGATATAAAATATAATATATTTAACTACGATAATTTATATGAATTAAATTATGTTTTGTATTAAAGTGAATTAAGGTGAATCAAAGTGAATCGAGTGAGTCAAGATGTAACCGGAAAAAACAAAAAAACAGGGCCTTAGTTTCTGCTGATGTTATGATTACGGAAAGCAGAGTACGTGTTGAAATTTGGGTGTTGAAGGGCAAAATAGAACAGAGATGGAGAAGAAGAAGAGATTTGGGAATTAGGGATTTTGACTCTGCAATTCGACTCTTGACGTTGAAGAAGAAGAAAGAAACGACGCCGTTTCATTCATGGCTTCACTCTTCCTTTGCCCAAAAACGACGCCGTCGCTGCTTCACAATGAGAGAAAACAAAACGGCATGATTGGTTGCGTTTTGTGCATAGAGGCTGCACACCATCGAAGCGCAGCGTTTTGCTTCCTCTGTGCAGCAGTTGGGCCGCGCGTTTCACTCAAGCCCAATGCTTCCTCACTCGGCAGCCCAAGTCATTCTTTCATCTGCTACGGCCCAAGCCAGTCTTCATTCAGCCGGACAAGCTGGGCTCACTCCACTCTGTTCGGCCCAGCTTCACTCTTCCTGGTCAGTTGGGCTGCGCATCTCCTCGGCCCAGTTCACTCACTCTTCCGGCAGCCCAACTCTCCACTTCAAACAGCTGAAGCTTTGCTTCTGTTCGGGCCAGTCTTCAGCACTTCACAGTTGGGCTTCACTTTCCTCTGCTGGGCTTCGCTTGCTGGTCTGCTGCCTCCACTGCAGCCCACTCAGAAAGACAGCAAGTCACCTTCACTTCACTGCTGGGCTTCCTCATCTCTTCCGTCAGCCCAGCTCCATCACAGCCTAATCAAGACAACAGATTCAGTTGCTTGTCCAGCAAGAAACTGTCATCTCCTCCAATTAGTTTGCTTCCAATACAAGCAACAATCAACAACTCCAATCAACACCATACCTATCAACCAGTCAACCATTCCAAGCATGGTATCCCTAAGCATGAGTTTGATTGTGATGATAAGCATGAGTATGGTTTTGTTTAGATTAGACTTATTGCATAAATTCCTTTCATTACCTTCCATTAGTTTTAGGCTTTGTAGTATAAATAGATCAATAACTACTTTGTAATTCTTAAGTTGAAACCATCAACAAGAAATCTTTCTCTCAATATTTTGTGATCCACCTCTAAATTTCAACAGTACGTGGCGTGTTGAATGATGTCAGATGGATATAACTAAATTTTTTCAAGAGAAGATGAAGAAATGAGCAAACAAAAGCAAATATTTCATGACCCACGAAGCGAAAAACGGATTAAAGTGATGATTGAATAACATGAATAAGACGATGGCAAACACTTTCTATAATTCTCAAGCTTGTTGATAAGTCTAAATTCAATGAAAAGGTTCATATAAACCAATTCATTATGGAGTAAACACATGATTCTGCATTTCATGTCTCACAACGTGACTGATAAGTGGCCGTCTTGAGGTTTCTTGATTTACAAGTTTACTTCCCGTCTCTCTGCGAAAAGCTTGCCAGCTATTGCAATGTCTAAGAGCAATGAGAGCCATGTCAAGCCCCATGCTCGACTGACGTATTCCCAGCCCAACCTGTCATGCAAGTTTTCACCCAGCCAGGGCAATGGCAGTTAATATAAATCTTCCGATCACCTTCTGGCCTCTCAGAAAGTTCCTTTGCCACTATCCTCGTGTGGGCATAGCATAGACTGCAAGTTTTGATATTGAGTAGTCAGTGATTGTCTTGGGTTTCGTCGTCTACTTGTTTTAGAAATTTTGTTACCATTCCATCAACAAGTTTCTCTGAAAAGGATGTCCATGTCAGAAAGTTGTTTCAAACACAGCCCAAGCAATCTCAATTCTCAAGCAAATCAATTCATTTTCACTTTCAAAAAGATGTGAATAATAACTCGAACAAGATGAATGAAACAGATTATTATATTAAAGGGCATTGCTAATAGTTTTCCTAACATGACGAGGAAGATTAGTAAGGGGTTGTTTTACTCACATTACACCTGCCATTCAGTCTACCGAGCCGAGAACTCACATTTACAATACGAGCACTGGCAGATGAATTTCGCATCAATGGGATCATAGCTTTGGTCATACTTTTAGTTCCATAATAGTTGGTGGCAAGAACCTGATGTGCAAATTCTACAGAGTTATCAAATCCCAGATTATAGTTAACTCCTGCATTATTTACCTGTAACACAGACATTTACAAACAAGTATTCATAAAAAACGAAGAGGGGTATAGATAAGATTGGAGAAAGCAATATGTACAACCAGAATATCTACACCACCATATGTTTGTTGTACCCAATCACAAAACTCTCTTATAGACTCTGGTTCTAAGACATTGAGTTGATGGAAGTCCACATTCAGACCATCTTCTCGCAATATCTTAGCTGCTTCTCTGCCAACAGCTTCGTCTCTAGCTGTAAGTATAACTTTCAAGCCATGGCCAGCAAGCTGTCTGGCAATTTCAAATCCAATTCCTCTATTCGAACCAGTCACCACAGCAACTGTTTCTGAAGACCACCACCTAGTAAGAAAAGAATCTTAAAGCATACATAATCATAATTTGACAATAAAATGAAAAACCCATTTGGTCAATGTAAGATTTTTACGAGAAAAAAAAAACCAAATTTATGGTTTGATTGGAAGAACCTTTGTTGATCGGAGTAGGGAATTGTTCTGAGATGGGAAATCTCTTGCAGTCAGCTTTCTCTTCTCTCCTTGGCTTTCTCTTTCTTCCCCGTCATTTTCTCCTCACATTCAATTCACCTCCAATGGATTTTCTTGATGATTGATAGAAACAATTTGCAGATCTTTGAAATTTGCAGGTTTTGGTAGAGAAGCAAACTAGCAAAGCAACTTGGCAAACAGTGAGGAAGAAAGGAAGTGATGGTGTCTAACGGCGTTGCTTTGACGGTGTTAATGAAGCGCTAGTTCACGTCGTTATACGTTGTTACTACCTAAACTTGCTTCCAGTTTACAAAATAGTACCTAAACTAAATTTGCTTACAAAACCATACCTGAACATAGAAACGTTAATTTTTTCCTATTATTGTTTTTTCAGAATAACATTTTTTTTTTCTGTTATCGACGGTTAATTGGGAAGGAGTGGAATGCAATATATATCTTCAAATTCTAATACGAGTAACCGTCATGTTTATTATATATTTTATATAAAAAATATGAACGTTAATTAGGAACAGAGATTAATTATAATTTAAAGATATTTTGATTATATATTAACAAGTAGCAACAAATTAATTAAGAATACAAAACAAAGAACTACAAATTTAATAAAATCAACAAAACCCAAACCAAACTAGCCCGGAATTTAATTTGTTGGCTGGTTAATTAGAAGTTAATTTCACGTCTCTCTGCAAAAAACTTGCCGGAAATAGCAAGTTCAGGGAGCAAGGCAAGCCAAACTCCGGTATCAGCTCCGTTCTCGGTGGAAATACTGCCAGAATAACCTGTCATAGCAGTTTTCACCCATCCTGGACAGTAACAATTAACATAAATCTTTTCACCGTCTGGCCGTTCCGAAAGTTCCTTTGCCGTTATCCTCGTGTAGGCATTCACTGCTAGCTTTGAAATGGAGTAGTCCGTCAATGTCTTTGGCCAACCACCTGATTCCCATGTCCCTTCGTGTACTTGTTTCAGGAATTCCGTTACCATCCCGTCAACCACTTCCTCCGTTAAGGTTTCCACGTCAGAAAGTTGTTGTCTCATTGTCTCGTCACGGATTTTCTGCAAACAGAAATGTTTAATTCCATATTTTTCTGATTAAATGTTTAATTTTATGGTAATTATTATTGCACACTGTTATTGTTATGTAGCACCGGGGGACCAGTACGCTTCCCGATTCGGTAGGAGTATCTGAAAAACGATAAATCGAAGAAATCTGGTAAAAATATTACTCCCTAGTCCCTCCCTTTCGTAATAAATAATATTTTATATTTTTAATTCATCAAAATAGATATGTATCTAGTTATTAATTTTATTAAATATGTATATATTTAGAATGTACATAAAAATGTAAAATATAATGTATTGAGGTAGTAATAGTTATGTACGAAAAATTATTAGGAAGGTTTGAAGAAAAATAAAAGACGGTAGATTTTAGTAAAATTGAGCTTTAATTTTAAATTAGTGTTAAGAAAATATCAACTTTTTTAATAAAATTCCTCGTAAAAATGGTGACAGATTCCCAACGAGTACCGGTATCGGGTACATTGCAGGTACGCGGTACGACGCCCTAGAGAATAACGTGTGCTTCGTACAATTAGTGAATTGAAATTGTTGCCTTGATACTTACGTTACGTTTTCCATTGAGCCGTCCCAGACGCGAGCTGACACTTACAATTCGAGCACCAGCAGAAGAATTTCTCATTAGAGTGATCATAGCTTTGGTGATATTTTTGGTGCCATAATAGTTTGTTTCAATAACCATATGAGCATTTTCTACAGAATTATCATTTCCGAGATTGAAATTAACTCCTGCATTATTTACCTGTAATTTTTAACAAAACTAGTTAATTTTAAGAATTAATTCTTTTAAGAAAGAATATTTTAGAATTAATTAATGCTTTAATTAATTATTTTAATTACCAGAATATCTACACCTCCATATTTTGTTTGTACCCATTCGCAAAATTCTTTGATCGATTCTGGGTCTATGATATCGAGTTTTTGGAAATCGACAGTGAGACCTGTTTCTTGCAACACTTTAGCAGCTTCTTCTCCGACAGCCGTGTCTCTAGCCGTTAAGATAACTGTCAAGCCATGTCCCGCCAGTTGTCTAGCGATTTCGAATCCAATTCCCCTGTTCGCACCAGTCACCACCGCAACTGTCTCCGATGACCACCACCTATGCCAATATTGAAACCATAATTAACAAGAAAAAAATCTTAGGTATAAAGTTTCTAATATTATATGCATGCAAATAAACATTTGTCACATTTATATGTCAATATTCTTTCTTTTAAACATTTTTTTAAAAATATACTAATATCAATTGATATTATACATGTAACGAATAAATGAAGTTCCTACCTAAGAATTTCCTAGTTAACAAGTAACCGTATAATTCATTTGAATTATAAAAAATGCTATAAAACAAGAATTTATCAACCTTTGATGATCTGAGTATGGAATTGTTCTGAGGAGAGAAATCTCTTGCAATCTCTGTTCTTTTCGCACCTTCGATTTCTCTTTCTTTCCTGTCATCTCCTCCTAACACAATCCTTTTTACCTCTTGGAAATTAATATTTTTGAATATTATTTCATTTCATTTCTTTTTCTTCTTTTCTTTTTTCTCTGGTGAAAAATGTTAAACAATGGTGTTTTGTGGGTCGTTTTTGCCTCATAACATTTAGTAAAATGCCCGGCAACCTCACAATCGATTAACTACCTTTTTTTGGGGGTTGGCCAATGTCTTGAGTAGGAATAGGCGGTCAAAGTCAAAACATTCCATTTTTAAGTTTTCCATTTATTTACAACAAGACAAATGTGGTTCAAGAAGATCATTACATAGAAGAATCAAAATGTTAAAGAAACTTGCATTGGTGTGGTGTTCTTATAATATGAAATGATTTGTTTTCGTTTTCATGTAATCTTTGTTGCATATTAGCAGCAATGTTTTCTTGTGTGACTAAAATGCAAAGGATTTGCTTCCATAAAATGTTTTTTTTAGAAGTTTTGCCACCTTTTAAAAGCTCGATTAAACCAAGTCGTATCGATTAGGAAATTGACCCAAATGAATCCTAACACTTCCGAGTTGGAGTGATTCGGACCTCCAAAAATACCTTTTAAATAGTGGAATCAAACTATATTTAACAAAATATAACGTGAAACGGTAGAACACTCCGATCCTACGCTTCGACTTAAAGTTCCAAAGAATACACCAATACAAATAAACATGTGGAGAAAGAAAGATTCAAAAAGAATATTAAAAAAAATTAAGAGCTAAAATGAAAAAGATTCCAAAACTTGAGAGAGAACTTAGCCCAGCCAATATGTCGTACTATAAAATTTTGGAACTAAACTAAATTTAACGAAACATAATATGAGAATGATAGAACACAGTTCCCATCGATACTACATTCCGATGTGAAGCTCTGGTCGCTCCTACCTATCCATTTAGAGGGTAAATAATGATGTGTCAGACTATGTCGGAACATAGGATCGTCCCGAATCTCCCGATCCCGATATTACCCCAAACTCAACATGTAAATCTTTTAACATGGGCTTAAACTTTAAAGTTCAAGACTAAATTGCAAGCAATTGAACCGATCTGCTTTGACAGGCCCATTTTGAGTGTGCTACTTTTGAAGTAACTTCCTTTTTTCGTAAAGACATTGTCATAACTCATACGCGACAAGATTTTTTATTTTATTTTTTTATTGCTAAAAATAAAATACGATTTTTGTGATATTATATATTTTTTTTTTTACTATTTTTCCTCTTATCAGTTCCCTTTTTTTAACTCGTAACATCATCATCATTCATCAACCCGTCATCGACTCCCAAGTGGTTCCCTTTCCTCTCACCAGGTACCTCTCATCAAAATCAATTTGATTTGATCATGGAATTCTTTTCATAGTCTAAAAGACCTTACTCCTAGACTGATTACAATTTTGACTCGTTCATCTCTATATATTTCTTTATTTAATTTTTCCCAATTTTTGACTCTCCAGAAGTAAAAGAAAAACCAGAAAAGTCCATGAATGTTTGCGTTTTCCTGTTCCAATGCCAATTTCTAGCACACGCTATAAAACCCACTTGAAAAAGAGTTTCCTTTTCTCGATTCTACTATACCTAGATCTACCAGTATATCGAATTCTATCAAATCAATCAATTAAACATGTCTGGAGCACGACAAGCTGTAGAGCATCATGTGGGGTTGCCCAAATTGGAGGCTCAGTCTCCGGCGAAGGCTAAACCGGGTTCGGGCACAGGACCCGATTGTAGCAACGCCGTAAAAAAATCCGGGCAAGTGTCTATGGATCATGTTCTTCTTGCATTGCGCGAGACGAGGGAGGAGAGGGATACTAGAATCCGTAGCCTTTTTGATTTTTTCGATGCCACCGATGTTGGTTATTTAGATTATTGCCAGATCGAGGCTGGGTTGTCTGCATTACAGATTCCTTCTCAGTATAAGTACGCAAAGGATCTGTTCAGGGTGTGTGATGCCAATAAGGATGGGAGGGTTGATTATCACGAGTTTAAGAGATATATGGATGCTAAAGAGCTCGAACTTTATCGGATTTTTCAAGCTATTGATGTAGAACACAACGGCTGCATTTTGCCTGAAGAGCTCTGGGATGCACTGATTAAGGCTGGTATGCTTTAGTATCTTCAGCTTCTTTTTAATTATCGACTCTGGATAATATGTATTCGCGGTGGTAATGTAGTTATGTTTGCTATGCCAATAGGCTATAATCATATTTTAGCATGGCCTTGTGTTTCGCGTGTCTTTTTGTTCTTTGGCCAATAGCGCGATTTGATGATAAGTTAGTTTGAAGTAGCTCGTGAATCAGATTATTTAAGGTAGGAACATAATAGGGAATTATTGATTGTGCTTTTATGATGGTACATCAAAACATAGGCTGTCATAGTTTATGAAGCTGGAAACTATGTTTTTGTATATCTGTAATGGTTGTATTATATTGTGATGTTGCCTCAATCCTAGTTATGATTTCGGAATCATATACTTCTTGTGGTTTAAAGTGCAAAAGGTGGGGGTTTAGGAGGAGTTATTGCTTGGTTTTGGGCTTATTTGGTAGATTTTGATCCATAAGGTTTTGTTTATTTATGCTTAAGGTTGAAGTTTTTCATTCAAACTGGCATAGGATACTGTTGTTTTCATCTTATAAGCCATGGCAGTTTCTACTTTCCAGGAATTGAAATTGATGATGAAGAGCTTGCACGTTTCGTGGAACATGTTGATAAGGACAATAATGGAATCATAACATTCGAAGAATGGAGAGATTTCCTTCTACTGTACCCGCATGAAGCTACTATTGAGAATATCTATCATCACTGGGAAAGAGTATGCCACGTAGATATTGGAGAACAAGCTGTTATTCCTGAAGGCATGAGTCAGCATGTCAAGAAATACAAATACTTTATTGCAGGGGGCATAGCAGGAGCTGCTTCTCGAACAGCTACTGCTCCTCTCGATCGCCTAAAAGTGATTTTGCAAGTCCAAACAGAACGAGCTTGTATTTTGCCAGCTATAAACAAGATACTCAAGGAAGGTGGTCTATTAGGTTTTTTCCGAGGCAATGGGTTGAATGTTGTGAAGGTAGCCCCTGAAAGTGCAATCAAGTTTTATGCTTATGAAATGTTAAAGAAAGCCATTGGAGGGGAAGACAAGCACGATATCGGTGCGTCTGGGAGGCTTTTAGCCGGTGGCATGGCTGGTGCAGTGGCTCAAACCGCAATCTACCCGTTGGATCTTGTCAAAACTCGGTTACAGACTTGTGGTAGTGAAAATGGGAAAGCACCCAATTTGGGAAGACTGACAAGGGACATATGGCTTCATGAGGGACCTCGTGCCTTTTATAAAGGCCTCGTACCCTCTCTTCTTGGGATCATCCCTTATGCTGGCATTGATCTTGCTGCCTATGAAACCTTAAAAGATTTGTCAAGGGTGCACATTCTTCATGATACTGGTATGAATATGTATATGTTAGTATTTTACTTCTTTTCCTCTTTTTTTTTAATAAAAAATTAATATATTTTTATTTTTACTGTTCAAACAGAGCCAGGTCCACTTGTGCAACTGGGATGTGGAACAATTTCTGGTGCGCTTGGAGCAACGTGTGTGTATCCATTGCAAGTCATCAGAACAAGGTATGATCTAACACATGTTGTGTTTTTATGACAGCTGGAATACAGACTCATTATTACACTCCAAATACTAGCTGGCCAGTATTAATGTTGAAAATTTTCATCGTTTTGTTTAAAATTGGATATTGAATTGATTATTGCTTTTCCAGATTGCAAGCACAACGCACCAACTCTACGGATGCATACAAGGGAATGTCGGATGTGTTTCGGAGAACTTTTCAGAGAGAAGGTTATAGAGGTTTCTACAAAGGACTCCTACCGAATCTTCTAAAGGTTGTTCCAGCGGCAAGCATTACGTATATGGTTTATGAAAAAATGAAAAAGAGTCTAGATCTTGATTAGTATCCACTTCTTAACGTCAACCGAGTTGATTTTATAGCGGGAAGTAGGTAATTGAGTATTGATGACGATGATAAAGAGAATAAGATCACTAATCAAGCAGGTCATATACTTGTCTTTTTTTCTTTGGTCTGGATGAGTAGGTGATGGTTCCCCATCTCTGAATGGGGCTGGCCTTGTAGTCAGAAAGTTTTCCCCTTTGCTTTTCTGAACTAAAAATTGATTAAAATTGGCTTATGCTTACATTATTCAAGTTAGTCTTCAAGGTGATAGCTGTGTAGTTTTATGTCTTTATTTTTATTCGTCTACACTACAATATGAAATCAAAGATGCAGAATTTTATTCGGCTATAAAGAATCGCACATTATGGGGAGAGTGTCCTCAAAACAAGCAGAGGATAGATAACATAACATAAACAAGATACAATCAATATGTTACAAGGCAAATAGTTTTAATTTCTCAGCTGTAAATACATTGCAAACATATCTTTGGAAAGTAAATAACTTGAAACAAAGAAAAACATTATAAAACCAAACCTGAAGAAAGGCTTAGCCTTCCCTTTGCCTCAATGACTTGCCTGGTTTCTTCATCTGTCTCCATTCTAGAGTACAGAAGAGATCACCCATTGGTTAAGACGACATCCGACAACTTCTCCGTTCTCGTCTCCATCGTCTTCGTCCTCTTTGTCCGCCATTTTCTCGTTGCCGACAGACAAAGCTCGCTGTTTTAGACTAATCAGACTAAAAACTGTGAAGAGCAGTTTGATTCTTGTCCAAATGTTAATTCCCCTCGACCATGTATATAAGGATTGCAAGCTTGCTGCCTTTTTCTTTAACAAGAATGGGACACAGATCATTAGAGGATGACACATCATTGTGGTCCAGTCTTTTCTTATCTCTAATAGTGTTTTAATTTTTATTATTCCCTCGGGCTTTTAGTTAAATTACTCTATTAAGAAAGGAGATACCCACACCACAACACAGAATGAGCCTAGTCATGACTCATATGATAGATAGATAAATGAAAAGTTAGTTAAAGTAGTTACTAGACAACAGCATGGTGGAGTCTAAAGAGGAATTATAAACTTATTTTATCATCATTTTTGGCATAGAAAAATCATCTTACTTTCCTTTTGTGTATTGGGGTACATTTGCTTTGCACCGTCCATATTTTAACCTCATTGATAATGGTTGTGAGAATCTGTGTGGAATGGCATTAATCCTTCTAATTAAATTGGCCCCAAACATAATTCTAATGGAATATTGGCCTACTGAAAACGAATTGATTCCCTTAATACAGATTACATAGTTGAAGATTTTTTCTTTTTACTATTTAAAAAAAAAAAAACTATTTATTGTGAGCTCGAGCAACAGGGGTTCAACGATTGATTTAGCCATACAATACAACATACAGTATATATATAATATGTACTTTCTAGAGTACACGGTACCATATATTCATCTATATTTCATTAGTATTTCACTAGAGTTTAAGTAGAAAAAAAGTCTAACCACGTTACAGCTCTTTCAACTTATACACAGATCCATCCCTGAGCGAGTTGTAAGTTGTTAGTCGGTTTGAAGGTTGGATAAAGTCGTGTTGTTTCCTCATGCCTTTGATCACCCGTTGCTCTTACTCTTAGGCTAACACTATAGTAATTTTATTTAGTGAATACTTTGTTATTAATCAGTCTAAACTATTGAAAGTTTAATAGATGGATAGAGAACCTAAAAATTTTAAAACTTATCGGAATAGTAAAAAATCCATTACTTGAAAAAACAATGGCAAAATATCCACTATTCTTATGTCTCAGAAATCCTTGAA
The DNA here is from genome assembly GCF_046630445.1 of Rutidosis leptorrhynchoides. Lineage (NCBI taxonomy): Eukaryota > Viridiplantae > Streptophyta > Magnoliopsida > Asterales > Asteraceae > Rutidosis > Rutidosis leptorrhynchoides. The sequence goes on along the minus strand of NW_027266468.1, from coordinate 66,300 downwards.
TTCGTTAATTCATCAGTGGCTACGTGAAGGAGAAGGAAGGTAACTCGATAGATATGTATTGAAATGGAATTTGTATTTGGAATATTAATATTTAAGGACTTCTTCCGTATGTACTGGTGGACGTGCCGGAGTGGTTATCGGGCATGACTAGAAATCATGTGCGCTTTGCCCGCGCAGGTTCGAATCCTGCCGTCCACGTTTCTTCAAAATTTCTTCCGAAGTTTTTCTTTTGCGTAAACTTGGAGAGTCGAACAAGCCTACAACTCGGGAAGGAAATCTAAACAAGCCTAGAAGTCAAGGAGGTATAAAGAAAGCTACAACTAGGGAAGATTTTTCAAGGTATAAACAAAGCTACAACCCGGGAAGGAAATCTAAACAAGCCTACAAGTCAAGGAGGTATAAACAAAGCTACAACTAGGGAAGATTTTCCAAGGTATAAACAAAGCTACAACTCGGGAAGAGTTTAACAAGCCTATAAGTCAATAAGGTCTAAACAAGGCTACCACTCAGGAACAAACGGGAATATTTCCAAGGTATAAACAAAGCTACAACTCGAAAATATTTTAACAAGCCTACAACTCAGGAACAAAAATCTAAACAAGCCTACAAGTCGATAAGGTCTAAACAAGCCTACAACTCGGGAAGGAAGTTCTAAACAAGCCTACAAGTCGAGAAGGTATAAACGAAGCTAGGCGCGTCACTTGGATCCTCGACTCACTTCGGTTACACCTCTGGTAGATTTTAACAAGGTGTAAGCAAAGCTACCACTCGAGAAGCTTTTAGCAAGCAGCCTACAACTCATGAAGGAAGATCTAAACAAGCCTACCAGTCGAGAAGGTATAAACAAGGCTACAACTCGGTAATATTTTAACAAGCCTACAACTCTGGAACAAAAGTCTAAACAAGCCTACAAGTCGATATCTAAACAAGGCTACGACTAGGCAAGGAAAATATAAACAAGTCTACAAGTCGGGAAATTCTAACTAAGTTTATAACTCGCAAAGATTTTAACAAGCCTACAACTCGGGATTTTGAAAAGTTTAAAATCAGCCTACAACTCGACACAAGAATTACTACTCAAGACGGGAGCGGACACCTTGGCTTTACGCACATCTTTCAGTTACCGATCAACGGGTTTTCTGGTTGACCATTATATTATCAGCTGCTGTTGTCTTCTCCATTACACAACAATCGTCCTCCATGTGTTAAATGCTTACACGAAGAACAACATATGAAGCAATCAAAACTTCAATCAAGCAATGCAAAACCATCAAACAACTCCATCAAGTCCACTTTCAATCCATCACGACTGGACTCATCTCTCTCTACCCTTTACCCATCATCCCCCCTCCGGAAAATTATAAAAGTATAATGAATTTTTAAAAGGTGAACGGAATAATGAGAATTGGGGGGAGGTAGACAAATCTACAATTTTCGGGTTTACAAAACCCGGGACAAGCTCACTAATTACATGATTATCTATTCCCGGGAATACCATTCCCGGGACAAGCTTAATTAAGCATTTCCGGGTACAAAGAAAAAGTCATTCCCGGGAATGCCAAACCCGAGACAAGCTTAATTAATCGTCATTAGCAATCCCAGAAATCCCAAACCCGAGAATAGTAAATGGTGTTCACCTTTTTGAAGTTCCGTTACACAACGGTATCGTGCCCCCCTCATCCTCCCCACTTTGACCAACCTTATATCCAAATCTTCATCTTCTATTGTTCAAACCTCTAATTATGCAGACTTGTTATTCAACAGCATCCCAAACCCATCAACGTTTTGTTTCAACACTATCGTTAGAGTACACACAATCCTATCTTCCCCTCTCTCTGCCTTCCATTTGTTTGTTCGAATGCGACGTCTCTCTGTTCCTCCTGATTTTCACTCTTTCCCTTTTGCTCTCAAGGCATGTGCTCAACTTCGCATCCTCTCTCTTGCGCAAATGCTTCATTCCCAAGTTTTGAAATTTGGGTTTGGTGTTGATTTGTTTGTGTTGAACTCTTTGGTTCCTGTTTCTGGTTGCTTGAATGACGCGTATAAGGTTTTTGATGAAAGTTCTTGTGTAGATGTTGTCACTTATAATGTGATGATTGATGGGTTCGTAAAAGCTGGAGAGATTCTACGAGCACGGGAACTGTTTGAGGAAATGCCACTAAAGGATTCTGTTTCTTGGAATACGCTCATTGCAGGGTATGCTCAGATGAATCATCCCAAGGAGGCTATAGAGCTATTTAAGCGAATGTTGGTGTCCAATTCAAGGCCTGATAATTTCGCATTGGTATCTGCTCTTTCTGCTTGCGGGCAACTGGGAGAATTAGATCAGGGGAAGATAATCCACGGTTACATTAAATCGAATAGAATTCGAGTTGATTCATTTCTCTCAACTGGGTTGGTTGATATGTACGCAAAATGTGGAGATATCGAGACTGCTGTTGATATATTTGAATCAAGCGAAAATAAGAACTTGTTTACATGGAATGCCATGATAGTTGGGCTGGCTATGCATGGACACGGAAAGTTATCACTAGAATATTTCTCCAGAATGATGCAGTCTGGTTTAAAACCTGATGGGGTTAGCTTTTTAGGAGTCCTAACTGGTTGTAGCCATGCTGGTCTAGTTGACAAAGCCAGACAACTTTTTAACGAAATGGAAGACGTATACAAGGTTCCTCGCGAACTTAAGCATTATGGATGTATGGCTGATTTACTGGGACGGGCTGGATTGATTAGAGAAGGAATAGAGATGATAAAGAGTATGCCCATGGGAGGCGATATGCTTGTTTGGAGTGGTTTGCTTGGAGGCTGTAGAAAACATGGCGATGTTATGATTGCTGAGTCAGCAGCTGAGCATGTAATGGAGTTGAAACCAGAAGATGGTGGTGTATATTCAATCATGGCCGAGGTTTATGCTAAGGCAGAGAGATGGGAAGACTATTTAAGGATTAGGGAATCTACAGATAATAATAAATTGGTTAAGAAGAATGCTGGTTGTAGCTTCATACAGTTGAATGGGGTTAAACACGAATTTGTTGCAGGGGATGATTTGCATCCTCAGACTGATGAGATACATTTTGTCTTACAAGGAATCTTAAGCCACCAAATTTGAAACATCCAAATGTACTAAAACAACATATTTGGAGGCACTTGGTCTTTTCTCAAAGTAAGTAAATCTTGTGTTTATTGATCAATTTTCATTTCTGTTGGCTGACTATTGCTTGAGACCATTTTATTTTATTTTATTGAGACCATTTCAGTTGAAATCTAGAAAAATGAAAGTTCATTATGTGTAGTTACTTAAGCTACTTAATTAAACTTTTAAATATTAAACTTTTAAAAGCTTGTTAGAATTTGGTTGTTTTGTCAACATGGTCATAAATAAGGACTGAGGTATTTATTAAGTTATTACTTCAAGTAGATATTTGGAATATAAAAATAGTTTGCAACAGTGTTGTGAAATGACGTGCCACTTCAAGAGGGTTCTATGAAAAAAGGTGTAGCCTTTCCTCTATTACACTGTTGACGAGTGTCTCTTCTAACTTCTGCATTGTGCTACGTGTCTCCAGAAACCTCTCATCTCTCCAAACTTTTATAAATTCCAACCGAATGCACAAATTAAACCCAGAAGAAAGCAACGAAAACACAAAGCGAGCTCTTTTATCCTGTTCTCTGGACTCTTTAGATAATCTTCTAATCAACATATCTTGTAATCATGGCTTTAAGATCATCAATGGTAAGCTCCTTTTTTTAACAAAATTGCATATTTCTCAATTGTTCTGTTCTCATCAGCTTCTTCTGAACTTATCTGCTCTTTGATTTTGTCAGGCAAACTTAAAATCAATGTTAACTCGGACTAGGGGTACTGCAAATTTCACCACCGCGACGACACTGAAGCTGAGACCGTATACTCCAACCGTCGACGAGTTTGGCCACAGTGGAACCTCCAAGAAAGTGCCAAGGAAAGGAGACTACGTTCCTGTATACGTGGCACTTGGCCTGATAACTATGTCCGTTTCATTTGGGTTGTTCACTGTCTATCACGAGCTTAAACACGCTCCGAATGTGCACTTAAAGAAGAAGAGAAGAGAGACACTTCCCGAAGTATACGATCCTGATAAAGTTTTGGAGGAAGCAGACGGGTATCTGAAGAAATCATTCTTTAGGAAAATAGCTCATGTTCAGGAATTTGATAATGGAGTGAATTCAATGAATAATACAATCACTAAAGACGTCTTTGCTCGCCAGCCTAAGGCGGAGACTCTTAAAGAAGTTGGTATTAATCCTAAAGAGGTCCAGCCTCCGATTAAGCTTCCATAATTTAATTTAGTGAGTAATTCTGTTTTTGGAAATGTAGAAGTGCTTCGTGGGTTTCTGTGTGGGAAGGAAGGAGGTTTCTGGATCCTTCCTTCCTATGTAAATGTTCAAGGAACCATGATGGAATAAAAAATGTTTTTGTTTTGGATAAGGATGAAGCTTATTATGGATGTGTTTTCTTAGTCCATTTTCCAACATACTGAACTTTGAATCATCTAGTTTTTTGTTGGAAGTGACATTTTTGCCCTTTTTACTCTCACTCACATGCTTCAAGCTTTCAACTCATCATTTGAGTACATCACATGCATAAATTTGGATTAGTACAAGACCTAACTGTAACAACAAATGCAATTAGATGAGAGTAAAGTAATTTTTTTGGATTCAATTACCCTCACCTTTTTGCTTCACCATGATCTACACATCAACAAGCATCCTTTATCCAAGGATAACCAAACTTGGCTTCAGTTGCTTGATTCTGTTTCTGTCTTGTAAATCTTGAAATATTGGAAAAAAAAGGTTACAAAAAATGGAAAATGCGCATCCAGGGAATCGAACCCTGGTCAGTACCGTGGGAGGGTACTATGATACCACTACACCAGATGCGCTTGTTGACGGTTGTATGCATTTACGTTTAACTATCCAAAATATAATCATCGACTGCTTTCCATAAGGAACACATTTTGGGTTGGGCACAAGGCCAGAAGTTCAGCAATACAGTTTCTCTATCTCTGCTTGTGGTAGAATTTTTTAGTGATAAAAGTCTTGCAAAAATTTCTTGTCAGATAAAGTTGCATGAATTTTCAGAAATAGACTTGTAACCTTGTCTAACTTACCAGGTGAAATAAAATAAGGTCACGTTCAAAACTGTTCACGACATATATTTGTAAAATAATCAAGCTGTTACTGTAATGCATTAACACCTTCAATTGGCAATGTGGACAGGTTGAAACTCCGGGCCACACTGTAATCTTGAGATTATCATACTCTCATTATTTCAATCTCAATCCCCCTTTTAGCTCACTATCAGTGTCGAAACTCTGAGTTACAGTAATCTTATATGATGTTGAGAATATCATTGCTTCTAATCCCTCCAGCTTGGAAAGCTTTTGGCTTGGCTGCTCCAAAACAGATGGTCTGAAAAGATCTTGTGAACAGAACACGACCAAAAGATCTGTCAGCTAAAAAGTAGCCATTATCCGCCTGGGGCCGAGAAAAAAAGGACTCTCCGAGTGCAATGCCTGAATAAAGCTCATGCCCTGTGGCGTTTGGATTTGGCCTTTCGGAAAGATAGTACGTTGGCAATCAGTCTGTTCCGTTTGCCTGCTGTGAGTTTGTGAGTCAGTTGAATTTCTCAACTCCGAGAACTTACAAGCTTGCAATTCATCTGGCTATCACCAAAATCGGGCAAATCAAGGGAGACCAAAAATGAACAGTTGTATTCCATCTGGCTGCTATTGATAAAATAATACATCCAGGTCCAATCTCTCTGAGTGGATAGCTTCACTAACTCCAAATATTGTCTCATATATGGCATCAGATTGACTATGTGAATGATCAGCGACAAAATATTCATGAATAACACCATTTATTTCAACAATAGAGCAACCAGGCTGCTTTGGAGTTTTCCAAGCAGCTGCTCCCTTCCTTATTCTATTGACATCACTCCACCTTGAAACTGAGGCATACATGTTAGATAGAAGCACATTTTCCCCAGACCCACTTGGGTCTATTTCGTTAATTTTCTCGGCTGCAAATTCTGCTAGTTTTACATTTCCATGGTTCCTGCAGGCAAAAAGAAGGGATCTCCATATAACCACATCAGGATGAATAGGCATATCCTGGATAAATTTTTCAGCTTCATCCAAGAGGTTTGCTCGACCGAGAAGGTCAACCATACACCCATAGTGTTCTATACGAGGAATGAGGTTGTATTTTCCAGACATGGATCTCAAATAGAGAAACCCTTTATCTACCAAACCTCCATGGCTACATGCCGACAAGACTCCTAAGAAAGTAACCTCATTTGGCTTAACATGAGAAGACTTTTCCATTTGTTCAAAGAGGGACAATGCTTCGTCAGCTTTACCGTTCATGGCAAGCCCAGAAATCATCGATGTCCATGATATAACGTCTCTCTTACTCAAGTTTTTGAAAATTTCTCGAGCCTTTTTGATGTCTCCACACTTTGCATACATATCGATTAAAGCATTCTTAACTGAGAGATTCATATCAATGCCATTCCTTTTGCAGTAATTATGTAGCCACCTCCCTTGGTCCAGAGTCCCCAAATTCCCACATATAGAGACCACTGAAGCAACCAATATCGCATCGGCCATAACCCCGGTTAATTGCATATGTCTAAACAACTCAATTGCATCCTTGAACAAATGCAATCGTGCATAACCAGTGATCATGGAAGTCCAACACACTACACTTTTGTCAACAATCCTATCGAAAACCTCATGAGCATCCTTCATAGACCCACATTTAGCGTACATGTCAATCAATGACGAACCCAAAATCAGATGAAGGGAAAACTCAAGTTTTATTATCAAGCCATGAACACTCCTTCCTAAATCTTTGAAACCCATATTTCCACATGCATTCAAAACACTCGCTAGCGAAACCTCATAAAAATTGACATAGGTGTCATTTAACATTTCAACAAACACGTTCAATGCATCACGTTCAAGACCTAGTTTTATACTCAAACAATGAACTTCTTGCCCTTTTTCCAGTACCACGAGACGCCCACAAGCTTTGAGAACAAAAGGGAATGTGTATTTATCAGGTAAAACGCCATTGCACAGCATTCGATTGAATAAAGTTAGGGTTTTTTCTACATTTTGGCTGCGGGAGAAGGATTTTAACATAAAATTGTAAGCAAAAACATTAGGGTTTTGGATTTGGGAAAAGATTGTTTGAGAGAAATTAAGATCAGGAAAATGAGATAGAGAGTTAAGGAGGAGTTTGCTTGATATAAAAGGCTCCGTGAAGAGACCTGAAGTAATGGCTTGAGAGAGGATTTGATTGAATTGGGTTTGATGTTTTAGGGGTTTCTCGATCAGAGATAGAGACAATCTGTGGTATTGTTTGGAGATGCATCCTGATATTTGAAGAACAAGCATTGCTCATCTGATTCAAAACTTAGGGATTTTGCAATTTCGTTTCATGTTTTACTTTACCGGGAAAATGTATGTTTTCGAGTGGAGTGAACTTTGACATTATTACATTTTAATCCTTACATTTATAAAAATATTCCTAATTGTGCATCAACTTTTTAACATAACAATTTCGTCCTTGGAGGTTTCATTGTGCAATGCATTGCCCATACATATGTTACATGTATGTACTTTGGAGTACTTTTTATCGTGTATAGTTAAGTTGATAGCTTCTTTCTTCAGTCACAATCCACTCTAAGTGACAAAACTGTTTGAGTGGAAGCTCATAAAACTGAAATTAAGTATTCTAGTTTGTTGGCAAAACTGAAACACAATCGAATCTACTCATGAATTAAACCTTATCGATTCCATTGAACCAATCAATATAATCTGTCGTAACTTAATTTTGGATCAAACCTTCAGTTATTATATACTATGTCCGATCAATCAATGTAAGTAATAAAATGTTGGAGTTAGGGATGGATCAGTTAGGGGAGTTGTAGTGCGAGTTAGATTTTTTTTTTTACATAAACTAATGGCAAGTGCTCGCGTTTCGCGCGAGCGTATAGATTTTACTGTGGATCGACGTCGATTTAATTTGTCTATTTCATTTTCACAACGGGAGGGATGAAAGAAACAACGAAGATGGGACATCAATATAATAATCTAACTTACAACTAAATAATAAAGTCGATTATGATTATAGAATGAATAGATAGTACCGTATATTCTTATTGTTGCTTCTTGCATTATTTTTTTGATCTATTTTTTATTCTTCAATTATATGATATTATTAATTAGTATGCAAAGAAATAACATCTAATACAATGCTTAAAAATAAGTCACAAGTTAATTATGTAGTAAACATAAACTAACATTGAAGCCGGTAACAATGAGATGGGGTTAGTGGGATTCGGCAAATTGGTATAGATAATTTTTAGCAATTTCAGAATTTTCATAAGTTGTATGCAAATAAGTTTCAGAGCTAGTCATTATAGAAATAATCATTTAAAATGGCAAAGCCACGGCCATAGAAATAGATCGACTATGAATTATGATTGAGATTTTAGGAATTAGAGTAATATCATTGCCACGTCCGAAATAAATTTTGTTTACTCACTTTCTCTACAGAATTATCCGTGGAACAAAATATCCAAACCTACTCTCTGGAGAGTATTGTCCATTTATTGTGACAAAATAGTAAAAATACCTTTAAAATATGGACGTGCAAGGAGTGTTTTGGAAAAAAATTAACGCATTTTTATATGCTAAAAAATATTAGTAAAATAATAATGAAAACATTCACATATACTATAGTGCGTACAAGGAAAAAAAGTATCTATAGTGCGGATGACATTATATAAGCCGATGCATCGCTGGTTAGAGTCTAAGAAAAGGGTTTAAGCTAGCAGGCAAAAAGATTCCACATCATAGTTGGTACAAAAAAGAAAGGCTTCAGAAAATCTATGATATATATATGAGACAAATCATTCAAGCATAAACTTTCGTCTCTTATCTCTGCATCGATGGAGACAAAGCTGAAATTAGTTTTACTGTAATTTTCAAGAGGAACACCATTAATATTAATTCCATGTAATGCCAAAACGTTGACGGCGCCCTCATCAAGAAACATCAATATCATTATGAAAATTGTATATAGTTAAAGTTTTCTCTTTTATATATTTTTATATATTATATATATATGTAGCTCCTGAGATTGATCAAGGGTCATCCTAGTGTAATTATCAATTAGATGAGGCAATTCGTAATATCAATTTCATAAGGATTCTCATCAATTCAAATGAGGTGTTGTTTTGTCGTCTCGTTTTCAACTCTTTGCATCAAACTTTAAACTAACCCTCAATATCATATGATATAACCTACCGCCACGTCAGTTTGCTAGCCTTTTGTCGTGTTAATTATTTCCTCATATTTTGGATGAGCCCTAGGGTATACTCACTTAAAAAAAAAAATCGAATTAATGCCCCCATTTTTCATTATTATTATTAGTAGTACATACCATCGTTTAGAACCCTAGCTATGTCACTAAGAATACGTGTAAATGTTTCATTGGACAGCTATCATGTCGCTTCTTAACGTAGAACGTATTGTCGAAGATTATACCGACAGTCAAAAAGTCCAAGCAAGATGGGTCGAAGAATTGATGTTTTGCGCATGAAGGTCGACCGAGATTAAAATTGTCACAACTTTTGACTCGATCGGTCATCAAAATAACTATTATAATATATTTTTCGAAAAGCTCTCAAGAAGATTTATCGGTCAGTTAGGTATATCCAGTTAGAGTTTGTTAAGGGCCTCATCCAAATCCATTTCAACCTTCAACGGGCCTTCTTTATTTTAATGGACTTGATAGTGGATCCATTAAATTTAAATTTTAGTTTTTTTTTTTTTTTCAGTTCGAACTATTTAAACGATTTTAGTTGTATTTTTTTTTTTAAAAAAGTAAATAAAATTTTAATTTAAAACTTTCTCAACTATTTTTAAAATTTTTAAGATTGCACTACTTAGATAGACTGCGCCACTTCAACTAATTACGATCACAATTTCACAAATGTTAGAATTATAAACCTTAAAGTATGGATCTCGAATAAAAGATATCAAATATATTATTTCTAATTAAATGTCATATTTTTTATATAATTTTTAAAAATATGACAGTTAATTAGGGATGAAGAGAAAATTTGATCGAAATTCATCCATGAGAAATGTCTTTGAGAGCTTATAAGTACTTTTGCATTATTATCGCCAGGGGACAAGTAGTTTGCCGACTCTGGTCATTCATAAAACAAATTACTACGTTAATATATATAGCCGGGGAAAACAATTAAAAAGGGATATTTAGATTAAAAAAAAGGGGGAAATTAAAAATAAATAACAAATTGAAGTGGGTGGTAATTGATACTAAAATATAATTTTCTAGCCTTGATGAACCCTATAAATATCACCATATAACACGCATCCTTCCTTTTCATTTCAGTATACATTTTTAATTCTTACTTGCAGCATATCATTGAAAATGGATATTGAGGCTCAAGCTACACAGATATGGAGATTAATTATATTTGCAGAGATCCAACTTCCTTTAACTCTCTCCCTCAAAGGCTCTTTAATTTCTTCTGATTAACATATAGTATAATTAAGAGGACCCCTTGAGGTGAGGGCGTTAATGAAAGTTGGACCTCCGTTTTCGGGGTTTTCATTCCTGTACTCGATCGATCTGGAAGTGGTACGCACTATATATTACTAGAATTTAACAATGGAAAGATATATCTAAACCAATATTAATTAATTATACAGTCAATTTTTTTATTCTATTTGAGTACGATCGAGTTTTTTTGGGTTAAATGGAACATCTAGCAATTGAATATATATATATATATGCATATTTTTTTTGGATGTGATTCTGATTCAAAACTTAGTTATAATTAAGTAGTACCTTTTTCTTTTTTTTAATCGTCTAATATAATCTATCCACTTCTCTAGAAGTGAACTCATAATCTCGAAACGCCTGACATGCGTTGGTATACGTAATTAAGTAGTACTTCATCGGCTCTCTAGCTATGTATATGTAATTTAAATTTCACCAGAAAACCAAGCATTGATTCATTAAATATCAGTCTGTACTGATCGACGGGTAAACCTAATTAGTATATGTAACGATAAATTAGTTAAGTTTTCTGCGAGCTGCAATAAGAAACTAATTGAGTTCTCAGAAAGCAGAAGTCATCGATAGTGTGTACATGTAAACCTTCAACTTCCGGGACATAGCTAGTACTGTGCTCTAATTCTACTTGTGCTAGCCATGCACGTCGAACAAACATACTGGTTATTACTGGTTTATGCATAATGACAGTAATTTTTCTTGTCTTTGGAACAATTTTTTTTATAATATAAATTAACTTTATTGAGGAGGTGTAAATCAATTTAGGATACTAACATATAATTTTATTTTATTTTATTTCCTTTTTTTTTAAAGAAGTTAATTTGTGATTATTCTTTACATAATCTTTTCATATATCTTCAGGGCTAATTAAGATAACTATAAGTATTTCTTTAATTAGTACTCCCATTATATCTTTTAATTTGATATTTAATGCATATTTTTTGTTCATGGAACATAAGCTTTTCCTACCAATTTTAATAAAAAATCGAAGTGATATATATATATATATATATATATCACAAATATTAAATAAATGGATATGAAGAGAGTAACTTCCTTTTACTTAAAGACATCAATCGACTTGTATTAATTAATTAAATAATCTCCTAGTCCTAATTCTTTTAGGAAAAGGTCCAATTTCTATCTTATGCAATCTCGTAAAAACCTTTTTCTTAAAACTTCTATCGTTTTAATTTGATGCTTAATTATTTAATTCTTTTACTTTTCCTCTCACATGCCTGCGCTTTAATTTCCTCAGCTGAGTTTAGGATTTTCCTTCATCGGATCGTTAATTAATCCTTGTCATCGTCTTGGGCAGCATCATGTCATCGACTTACCGTTTCTCCTCCCTACGACATATTTGGACGAATATCAAGGTTATGTTCACGAAACAGGCAGTACAATATCAAGGTTATGTTCACGAAACAGGCGCTTCAATGTTTTGCCTCATCCTACTGACATCAAGTGCCCCCACATAAGGACCAAATGCTAAACGTCATGAATTCAAGAGGGCTTTATTCAGGGGCCAAGATTCATAAAACCAAAATTAAAAATTTATATACTGCTTTTGCAAAGTTTTCTATTAAACAGGGGCCAAATATTGTTTCTTTAGGGGGCCCTCTTGTCAATTGTTTAGTGTGCAAAAGTTTTTAGGGGGCGCGAAGCCCCCTTTGCAATGCATAGCTCCGTCCCTGCATTACAATTTTTATTATTCATGTGTATGCAATGCATAGCTCCGTCCCTGCATTACAATTTTTATTATTCATGTGTATGCAATGCATAGCTCCGTCCCTGCATTACAATTTTTTTATTCATGTGTAAGTGATGACGTAGTGCATAATTCGCACACAAGAACTTCGCAGAAAGTCTTATGCATATGTATAATAAGGCCATCTCCAATAGTCGTCAAACTTCGAAGAATCTGCTTTAATGGAAGATATAAATGAGAAAAGATAAAGAGTGCGAGGAGAGAACATCGTTTCATTTATTATTATGTTTCCACACTTTTTTTTGCTTTGCTGTCTTGAGTTATAAGTAATTACGTATATATAAACCCATGGTGAATTCTTCTTTATTTTCCCTGTTAAGTAGACTTGGGCATAGGTTGATATGTTTGGTTTCACATGAAAAATTGATTCGTTTGATTATCCTTGAATCGGGAATTACATTGATTAGACAATGTTCTGGTATTCTCCTCTCTGTACAAATGCACCTACCAAACCATTACTCATACTTATATTTGCAGTATCACACAATGGACACCGATTCACAAAGCCTATTATAATGGCCTCAAATGTGGGTAATCTTCCAGTAATTCCTGCTCTGAAAGGGTGTCTTTCTCACTTTGAGGAGTCCACAACACCTCAACTGCCTGTTTAACAACAGATACATACATCACTTTTATGACAAAACCAAAACGTCTTCAAATAAATGTCGTTTTTGCTTGTTAGTTACATTCATTGAAAAGTTGATGTATCTACAACATAGAAATGAACAGAGACATCAACTTTTCAATGAACCAAAAAAGTAAAAACGACACCTATTTTACGATGGAAGGACTATCATTTTTTAGAGATTCAATCCATTGTCTTCTTACCATAATTTGGCTGGACAGGATTGAGCCAAGCTTCTGCAATGCTTCCTTCAGCTCCACGCTACTGTTGATGGAAGGTAGCTTATGTACTCCTTCAGCCGCCACTAATAATGTTATCTGTATCGCTGGCAAAATATATAAGACCAATCCAAGAAAAACAATCAGTACAATAAAATCATGCAACTTCGACTACAATAATAGTAGGAGATCAGATGAAATCTTACCACCATGTACCCTTTGTCATTGCTAAACCCACTATCACTCTGGCCGGATATGGTTCTTTGCTTTCTAATGTTGTTCACATTGACAAGGGTCTCCTCATCAAATTTTCCCCATTCTTCAATAGAAAGTTGGTTGAACCGCTCCTCCCCCGCTTCTCAGCCTCACTTCACATCCACCTGTAGAATGATGTTGGACGAAGTCAAGTCACATATAAAGAGTATAGAAATTAACATTGATTCTTTGTCAAGCACTTTGATGATATATATAGAGCTACTCTCAACTTAATTGTACTAAGGTAATAGTAACTTACAGATGAATAACCAGAAATGCAATAATCAGGATGCCGAAGTAAAGCCAATGTCGTCTCTGCAACCAGAATGACAATTAAGAAAAAGAGCCGTGGCATTGTAATTAAATGATTGTTGAAATGCAGTAGTTAACAGATTAAAGCAAAGAAAGATCTAACTACAATCTACATAAACAGGATCATGAGAATACGATGACAAGTCCACACCTTAAAAATAGCAGAACATGAACTCCAACATGAGAAAAAAAGGCGTGCCTCCATCCATGATTTCACAATAACAATGCTAGTTACTGAAACCATCATTTGATTATATATATTGGGTTATGCATATGACAATAACCAAGTAACACGTATGTCCATGCAAATTATCCTGATGCCGATAATGAAAATCACTACAGCAAACAACACAGTTAGCATAAACCATTACCTGTCAATACATAACTGAGCCCTTGAGCCCTTCTGAGGAGGAAGTATCTGCAGTATCCGCAATCCGATTAAGTTCTCTTTGTAGATTTCGCACCGTGCCTAACAAGCCAACCTAGAAATGACCACGGAGTGGGATTAAATATGTAAAATAAAAAATCAGGGGAATCTTTCTAGCTAGCCATCTTCAATTAAACTAGAAGGAAGAATAGCACCTCCGTTTAGTCAAGTTTCTTCATTAGACGTGCTAAATCAGCTACACCATTATTATATATTGGCGATAATCAGATGGACAAATCATGAAAATTGGATATGAGTTATAGCATGAGCACAAATTTCCATTCATACAAGCCAAACGACCATAGGTTGCAAAAAACCAAACCTGATTAGCTAGATCATCAAATCTTAATTTGATTTTAAATGTATAAGTTTAATTCATTTCCTTAGTTCAATACTACCTACCTTTCAAATCAAAGTCAAATCAGATCTGATATGATTGAATGGACAGGCTAGGAAAGCTGAACAGCATACGTACGTTTGGTTGATGAACGTAATTAACAGATGCAAGACTGAAATTTAAACTTTCTCAAACACAACTGAATTAACTTGACGAGCACGAAATTACAAATTAAGATTACCTGAAGCTTGAGGAGACTAGTCTTCCCACTAGCTGTGAGCGTACCTTCTTCAGGCTTATAAGTTTCAAAAACATAGACGAAAAAATGGAATAAAACATATGCAACTTCCCCGACCGAAGACATATCATCACTAGGATTGAGCATTTCATAACATGCAAAAATTAATATCACAAAACCACCATATCTGATAATAATATCTAATTGATCGGAATCAGAGGACGACGTATCTGAATAACTACCAGAAGACGGCGAAGAATAACTCCTCGAAGAAGACGGTGAAGAATAACTCGTATCCGAATAACTATCAGAAGACGGCGACGAATAACTCCACGAAGAACTGCCAGAAGACCGTAAAGAATATGAAGAAAATAGCCCTGACTCTGCCACCGGAAGCCTCCATTGCAGAGTTGCACACCAAAAGCATAGCCACCAGAAGAGCAGTTATCGCCGGCTTCTTCAATTCCTTGAGAGCTACATTGAGAAAGCTTTCAAATTTCCCTTTGGGTCTTTGAATACTCTCAAATGGTTATTATTATCATTGGGTCTTTGTATGATATTGATACTGCATATTGTTTTTGCAGGAGACGAGCATTGAATCCGAGTGTTGTATCTGTAATTCGATAATCTGGCGGGGAATTTGGCGACAGATGGTTTCAAGTATGATATGCGAGGACAAGCCGCTGGTGCTGCTTTTAGAGGGTACTGCCATTGAAGGATTGAAGTTGTAGTGGCCATTGCCGGAGGCGAGTGGTGGAAGTGGATTTTTGCA
This sequence comes from Rutidosis leptorrhynchoides, assembly GCF_046630445.1. NCBI lineage: Eukaryota > Viridiplantae > Streptophyta > Magnoliopsida > Asterales > Asteraceae > Rutidosis > Rutidosis leptorrhynchoides. The sequence continues at coordinate 50,686 of NW_027266468.1, read as the reverse complement.
AAGTCAAGCTGTTTAAAAAGACAGAAGCTGTTTAGGGTAGGGCTTGTTAGTGTCTTGTTACACAAGAAAGATATTTGTTTTTACGGGAGTATCAATTTGCTCTCTTTTAAGTTTATGGACTTTGTTCTTATTAAAAGCCTATGAGGCCCAGTTAAAGAGTTTAATAAATTACATTTTTTATTTATTTACATTGCATACACAAAAATCCTGCTGAACTAATGTTGTAGCGTGAATTCCTCTTAAAAAATGTTGTAGTGTGAACCACAAATGGTTGATTATTAAAAGATACGAAAAAATCGTAAAAATAAAAATAAAAATAAATGACTAACTAATGTGCCACTTTATTACCTAAACGACTAACAAAACTAAAATTTCAAGTTTCATAACTATGTAAAGCTAACTGACGAATTTTCTCAATGAGATAACCACAGCTCGCAAAGTTTCGATTGTTTGATACACAAGCTATGTAATCAGTAGCTGACAATCTCCTTCAAATTCCACATTCATTTAACTCTTTTTTAATTTTTATATTTCCGACGAAATTCGAGCATTCAACCTATTAGAAAAGTCAAACTATTTTTACGTTTCGAGGAATTCAAACCTTCAACCTCTCGAAAAGGAGATAATACCTTAATCATCCGACCACTGTCGTGGTTAGTTGGCCATCATTAGAACATGATTTATTACACATTATTATTATTGATACGTAATTTTATTTTATTTTACAAAATTCAGTATATAGCTAAAAATTCATTTATTCAAGTTTTTAACACTTATCAAGGTAATGGGCTTTTTCCAAGGAACATATATATTTTTTATGTTAATTTTCCAAGGAACATAGAAGGGGTCAACAAGCCCAATAATCAATACCTTTATTTTTCTTACTTTATTTTGTATATATAAAAAACGAAACAATGAGAGGAGGCCATGTAAGTTCGGCTTACGTGTCAATCATTGATTGGACAGTTTCACGTGGCAAATAATATCATTGGTTAAAAGAAACACGATAGCAACGACTTCAAGATCTGAACTTGACTATATATCGATCTATCACTCTATATTCGACAGTAGTAGATATATACTTCTTCTTCTTCTTCTTAGGGTTTCGATTAAGTGACTGACAATGATGGGAGAAGCTAAACGCATCTCTCTTCGAAATGCGTTTTTCCTTTTGCTCGCTGTCGTTTCATTGCAACAACTTCTAGCTTCCGATGATAGCACGGTAATCAGATTTGAATTGCTATTTTTGATCGTTTAATGCTTCTTGATAATGATTAGTAGTATTTGACAGCTTGAAATGTGATGTAACTGTGTTTTGATTCCACTTTGCTTTTTGAAATGCTTAGATCTTGTATGAGACATTTGACGAGTCCTTCGAAGGAAGCTGGATCGTATCTGAGAAGGAAGACTACAAAGGTGAGAGCCTCGTTTTAATTTGCTCGATCTGTTGTTTGATTTACAGATTCACTTTTGCTCTTAGTAGAATTTAGCTAGAAGAATGAACGTATCTTGAAATTTTGCTAGTTTACAAGTGAATGCTCGGATTGTTGAATAATATGATGAGATTGGTTGTCACTTTCCGAGTGCTTAAAAATGATGCTAGTTTCTAAAATTGAACACACTTTCATAAATGACAACTTTGAAGTGCATATTATTGTGTAGTGTTCGAGCTTATTGAAGTCATGTGAGCTTCATCTTGAGTTTATGAACTTGTTATTACCCTTCTGCGTTCGAGCAGTATCACTATCTCATTGACTATGAAAGTAACTTGGTATTTAGTTTTTTTTTTTTGTCTAAAATTCGTACATAGATGCTGGTCGAATTGAAATCAATGTGTAGACACACTGGGTGGATTGATTAGATGTCGTATTTTCAACCATTTCATCTATGTCTTCATACAACATGAATTTACTAATTGGAATTTTCTTTTAGCATCTGGGACTTGGGCGCCCATCATTGTCAAATTCTTTGTCATTTGGTTCTGCTCTGCTTCTGTAAAGTTGCTTAATCTATTTCATAAATCTTATTAATGGTCATTGATGGTGTGTTTATATAGGTGTATGGAAGCGTTCAAAGAGTGAGGGACATGAAGATTATGGACTTCTTGTAAGTGAGAAGGCTAGAAAGTACGGGATAGTCAAGGAGGTTGATGAGCCTGTCAATCTCAAAGAAGGAACCACAGTCCTTCAGTTTGAGACACGTCTCCAGAATGGTCTTGAATGTGGTGGTGCATATCTGAAGTACCTTCGCCCTCAAGAGGCTGGATGGAAGGCAAATGAGTTTGATAATGAATCTCCTTACTCCATCATGTTTGGACCTGACAAGTGTGGGGCCACTAACAAGGTGCACTTTATCCTAAAGCACAAGAATCCCAAGAGTGGGGAGTATGTTGAGCACCATCTGAAATTCCCACCCTCCGTCCCATCCGACAAGCTTACACATGTCTACACTGCAATTTTGACACCCGATAATGAAGTGCGCATTCTTGTTGATGGAGAGGAGAAGAAGAAGGCAAACTTCCTTTCAGCAGATGATTTCGAGCCTGCATTGATCCCTGCCAAGACAATTCCTGATCCAGAGGACAAGAAGCCCGAGGACTGGGATGAGAGAGCCAAAATTCCCGATCCAGATGCTGTTAAGCCTGATGATTGGGATGAGGATGCACCAATGGAAATTGTCGACGAAGAAGCTGAGAAACCTGAAGGATGGTTAGATGACGAGCCAGAAGAGATTGATGATCCTGATGCAGCAAAACCAGAAGATTGGGATGATGAGGAAGATGGTGAGTGGGAGGCTCCCAAGATTGACAACCCTAGATGTGAGACAGCACCTGGTTGTGGAGAATGGAAGAAACCAATGAAGAGGAATCCAGCTTACAAGGGCAAATGGCACGCACCACTTATCGATAACCCAAGCTACAAGGGTATCTGGAAGCCTCGTGACATTCCAAACCCTGATTACTTTGAGCTCGACAAACCAGACTTTGAGCCTATTGCAGCTATTGGTATCGAGATTTGGACAATGCAAGATGGTATCTTGTTTGACAACTTCGTGATAGCCAAGGATGAGAAGGTTGCAGAGTCTGTCCGAGAGAAAACATGGAAGCCCAAATTTGATGTAGAGAAGGAGAAACAAAAGGCTGAGGAAGCTGCCGCCGCTTCTTCTGATGGTCTCGCTGGCTTCCAGGTAATATTTCATTTTTCAGTCTTTTCTTAAAGTATTTGTACTTCTACCTGTTATAACTTTGTCCTGAAATTAAGTTTTGGTTTTGATTTCTGCAGAAGAAGGTTTTCGACGTTCTATACAGCGTTGCTGACATTCCTTTCTTGAGTGCATACAAGTCTAAGATTCTTGTAAGTTGAACAGTGTTAATTAATAATGGCTTATGCAAATCTAGTATATTCTTGTGGTTGATACTGATATAGGAGTGAATTTGTAACAGGAACTGATTGAGAAGGCTGAAACACAGCCAAATATCACCATTGGTGTCCTCGTTTCCATAGTTGTCGTGAGCCTAAGTATCTTCCTGAAGCTCATTTTTGGTGGGAAGAAGCAGCAAGTAAGTCCCCTTTTTTTGTAAACCTTTCTTTTTAGTAGTACCTTGTTAGTTTTGTTCTGTTTGACCGTGTCTTACATTATATAAATTTATTGGAACTGTGCAGCAGCCTAGAGCTGAGAAGGAGGAGGCAGAGGTTGCTGCCGAGTCATCAGAGAAGGAAGGAAGCAGTGGAGAAAAGTCAGAAGAGAACGAAAAGGAAGATACCGGCGCCGCCCCACCACGCAGGAGGAGACGCGATAACTAAACCAAAAGCACTGGGAAAAAGAATAGATAAAATCAATGCTTATTCCAGTTGGCGAATTTTGAACAATGGCCAGCTTCGTCTTTTGCAGTAATCGATTCTTGATGGTTTGTAAGTTAGACATTTTTATTTCTTGTGTGTGAGAGAGAAAGAGAGAAGAGACAAATACATTAAAGAGTTTGTAAATGACAATGGTCTATTCATCAGGGCCCCTGGTAGTTCCCTTTTTCTTTGAAACCATCCTAATTCGAATAGTAGAGAATTTTCAACTTATTAATTTCGTCTAGCTTCTGCCTTTGAATAGATATCGTCGTTTTATTTTTTTACGATAAAATGGATGGATCTAAGATAAAATGGATGCATCTAGATTAGTGTCTTGATATATAATTTTTTTAAATGAATTTAAAAATTTTTCTAATGGAGTATAAAACTCCCGTACAGACATTATCTGTTTTACACATAAAATACAACTAGTAAACTTCATGGTGACTGCCAGACTGGTGCAACTCGCTAACAAAATAAAATAAGAGGGATGGATTATTTACATCCACGAAGATAAATAAATAGTTTCTTCTAAAATGAAACTCAAATCTAAAAAATACGTCCGTCGATTATCAGCTTCGACATGTGCCGTATGTATCTCGGCTTCTTATCTCCGGCTTTCGATTTGGTTCCGACTTCGTTGACTAACTGAGTTGACTCGCCCGAATGAGTGACCCAATTGCCCCTTCCCTTTTGATACGAACGCCTATGTATAACAGATGACAAGCTTTAAAACTTAAAAGCTAGTCTTATACAATTCCGACAAGTAACAGAAAGTGGTCCAATTCGAACATTTTTAAGTCACAAGCCCATGAAGCCCAAATTGAGCATAGCATTCAACGACAGACTCGCTCGCATACCTTCTTCATTGAAATTATAGTTTACAAGTTAAACGAGGTGAGAAGTATCGCGTTTTCTCATAAGGGAGTTCTACTGAAGGTAAATCAGTGTCAGAAAGAAATAAATATGCAACACAGCAGAAAACGCGATACTGGATTATATATATATAGCTTTTACATGAATAGGAATAATTAGTAAAATCTTGAAATGAAAAATAAGAATCTCTTCAGTTAATTCTACCTCATTATCAAATACTGTAATCTCCCATCCACTTCAAGTATCGCGTAATGAAATTGGTCTACTTCAAATATCGTTTTATGAAATTCATGCATATTTGAATTTTTTTCTCAATCTCACCCTTCCATTTATTTCAATAAATACTCTATTTTAAATAAATATTTATAAATTTTAATAATAAATAATGGACTGTAATTTTTTCTAATATTAATTTTTTTTTAAGATTTTGCAATTTTTTTTATACAACATTTTTCATTCCTTTTTTTCTTTAAGATTTGCAATTTTCATTACGCAACACTTAAAATACACCAGAAAAAATAAATATGTTTTATATTTCTTACTAATATAAATGAACTTAATAATACATAACATAGTCTATTTTAAATTTTTAATACGGAAGGAGTAGTTTAGGATCCGTAATCCAAAACTCGGGCATTCAGAGCACAGTGAAGTTAATGATCCGATAAACGATGCAATATACAGTTTTTTTTCTCTTTTTTCTCTAATAAAGCTTTTAGTTCAAAACCACAAAATTGTTCTTTAAAAGGTCTCCTTAAACATGGAGCTGAGCCAAGCAGATTCAGTACACCTTATTTTATTTCAGAATTTTTTTACCTAAAAGAAACTCCGGAAAAAAAAAAGAAACAAAAAAGTTTGGACGCAACACTTCTTCCTTTCCTTATCAACTTTCATTCATGCCTATTATAACTTAAAACTCGTCTCCGGACTTCTTGTTAACCTTCTTCCGATAGCTATAAATAAGCCTATTATAATTATACTCAACGGCGACCACCGCCAGTCTTTTTACCGGCGAAAGCTCCGACATCCTCGTCATCGGACTCGACGTCTCCATACTGCCAGATCCTTCTCCTGCTAGTACGTGCCTCGTCCTGGTACTTCTCCAAGATGTCCAGGGCTGCCTTCCTGTCACTCGAGTCCCATTTCTTCCTCTTCTCCATTCGACTTAATCCTTCCTGAAATACGAAATACACACAACAGCCCACGACATTTGAGTCTCAAATTCATTAATAAACAAGATCAAAAGAGCAATACTTGTATTACAAGTAAAGCTTTTAATATACCTGGATCATGGCAGCATTTACGCTCATCTCAGCATCGGCAGCAGAAAGAGTGACGAAGAGAATTGTCCCAGTTCCCTGTCCTTTAACTTTTCCTCCCGAAGCATCCCTCTCCTCGATGGTGGCTCTTAATTCATTGCCTAAAGTCTGTTCACTCAAAAACCGAGCAGCATCTTCCCCATATTCCTCTTCCAAACTTGGAACCTTGACATAGGCGAGGCTGCAAAGCTGACTGATTCCAGGCGCCACCGACACAGAAGGATCAAGAGGTCTCAATCTGCTGTACGGAACGACCTCTTGATTCCCATAATCTATGTAGAACACTTCAAACTTATCTTTTGGAGATTCAACAGCTCCTCTAGGAGCAGTCACAATCTAAACAATCGAAAATTATAGCACCTTCAGTTACAAAAAAATAACGGTATATTCCAGGAGAAGAAAAAATATATAAAATGACAACAAAGTACATACCATTGCACGGTTCCAGGAATCGTCTAAAGTAAACTGGGAGAGGACAATGTCACCCTTCTTGGGGTTGAAGGCTCCAATGACAGGAGCTTCAGAGATATTCAATGATGCAAGTTGTTGCTGAATAGAAGCAACTCTCTGATCTCCAACTGTCTGCACATAAAACTGACCCCCGCCCAAGACCTCTGTAACAACAACCTAAAATGAAATGGAACAGAGGAAGGATTGCGTCAATCGCATTTTTTATTAAGGAACGTGGAATTGAATACTCTATTGTGTATCCCCTACCTTGAGCGACTCCTTTTGTTTGCCCCCAGTGGCAGCAGAACCATTTTGCACTGCCTCTCCTTCTACGTAATTCTCCCAAATCTGCAGCATTTTCTCAGTTAAGAACAAAGACAGAAGCATAGAAAAAAGGAACGGAATGTGATGAGATGTGAAGTGGATAATTACTTTCAGTTTCTTCTGTTTAGCAGAATTCTCGGCATGTTCTAGAAGATGGGCATCAGGGATCCTGTCACTGCCAAAAGAGGTTTGCAGCTTGGCAAGACCAGCTTCAAGAAGAGCCACAGCCACATTGGTCTTTGACTCCCACAAAGATCCCAAGAAAGTTCCAGTTCTATCAACAGTTTCTACTTCAATCTGGAAAAGATAATTATCAGCGGTTCAGATCACCGCAAAAGAAACTACCTAGCTAAAATTATTATTTGTTTTTGTTAGATTACCTCAACATCTCTCTGCATAATCTTTCTTCTCATCAAGGCAATAGCTTCTTCTGAATAGGGCTCACCACGACCAGGACACCTAACACCAGAGAATGAGAACGCAAAGCTGCAAGTTTCCTTGGGAATATACAACTTGAAGCGATGACCACTGAGCACATATTCAACAACAGCAGGAACCCTCCTGAGCCGCTGCAGAAATGGAAAGAAATCTTTGGCCTTCTTGGCTGGTGCCTGAAATCGTCATAACCAAAAACATATTAGAACAAAAAAAAAAAAAAAAGGAAGCTAACAATAATTTACTATCAGGAAAAAAAATCTTGATGCAAGTTGTATCTAACCATAGTCAAGTCTTGAATATGCATGACGGGAGGATCCTTCTCAGAGTGTTTTCCTTTCTTTCCAGCAATAGCACGTGATTCAGCAGAAAGGAGAGCATCATAATAGTTCGATCTTTCCTCAAAATCACGATGTCTAATCACGTCGGCAAAACCTCGACTAAGCAGCAACTCACCAACATTCGTCCCAGCAGGCTGGTTACCAGTAGGACCGGTCGAGACATCACCACCACCATCTGCTTTAGTGGGAGTTAGAAGGAAGACTGATCCAAAATCCATCACTCTCGAGTCTGCAGCAGCACTATCAGTAGGAGTAGCAGTCCTGGAATATTCCATTTGAACGTTCACCTGAAAAAAGGGTATTAGTAAATTAACACAGGTATGAATACATCATCAATGGAAGAAGGCATAGTATCATACTTGTTTCCCAATTAGGCGAGTTCTTAAGAATTCCCTTGCTTCCCGTGCATAGGCAGCTGGCTTTTCATTTTTACGAGGATTGCCGATTCTTGGACACCTAATACTTGATAGATTGACACGTCTTTCTGCTGATGGGTCTCCAAACGGTATTGAATCATCTGCGACGATAACACAGTCCCCACTCACAACCTCAACCACCTGATCACAAACGAGTCGATGAAATAACATGAATGAAGAAAGATATTATATGTTCAAGCCTAACCTCAACACGATTTCTTCAACAATTTTGTTTAAAAAAAAGGTACCAATGAAGTGGACACATCCCCATTACCTTTCCAGTAAAATTCTGGTCATGAATAGCCTTCGAATTTGAAGGTTGTGGAACAAAATTTTTCCAAATTTTCAACTTGCTTTTCTTAGCTTCAAGCTCCGCATTCTTTAGCTTCCGCTTGGCATCTTCTTCCATCGTAGATGCACTCCATTCAACATATTTGGCTAAGCCCTACATAACCAGTACATAGTCCTCAGCTAATAAACCACTGATCAGTATCTATTTCAATGAAGACAGGACCGTAAAGCTCTAGCTTACATTTTCCATAAGCTCTAGTGCCAGGTCTCTTGCTGATTCCCCATCAGGATAATACACTGATCCAGTTAGGTTCTTGAATTTGTCTGTGCCTTCTAGGACAATTCGCACCTACAAGTTCCACAGAAATAAGAATTAATCAGAGACCAAACGAAAAAGGGTTCCGACAGGATAAATAATATTACATCGACTACTAGCTTACTTCTCTATGCAAAGTACGAATTTCCGTGAAATGTTTGGCTTCTGGTCCAAATGGTTCAGGAGGAACTTCAGTTACTTGATTTGTTATTCTCTGAGCAGATGTTAAACCAGCTTTAGATTCCGTACCAACCGCTCCATTTGGTTCGTCAGTGGCAGCATCTGGTACTGCAGCAGTGTCAGAAGTGGTGGTCTTTCTTCCCATTGATGGACACTAATACAAAGGAAAAATAGCAATTCAAACCCAGTTAAGCAGATTTTAGCTAACTGAAGGCAGAATATTACAGTTCCACCAGATTTGATCATACCTGGATTCCCGCAACAATAACTTGGACAAACAGGAAATCTGGAACCAAGTAAACCCGAATACAGCTTCCATCACGAACCTGCTCAACGATACATTGCAAGCTCTTGCCTTTGTTATCGGCCAAAAATTTAGTGGCATCAAAATCTTTATCGCCCATAGCAGAGGGAGGCAGGTTCCTGACAGATTCTGCAACTGCTTCGGGGTCCTAAACTCAATGTTAAAATAATCCATTAGATGTCTTCATATCATCTAATCTATAGCATGCACCGCAAGGGAAATAAAGGAAACCAATTTAGATTTTTCCTTTTAAGGAGTGAAAGCAGTGAGAGAGTATTACCTTATTCCATCGGCCAAGACCTTGTTCCTTAGCTTGTTCTTCAAGATTGAGCAGATCTTCAAGAACTTTATTCCCTTCTGCTTTTTGTTGACCCTGTTCTCGGACCTGCACATGTCAGGGTCACCCAAAATCAACAGAAAGTAAAGAGAACAGTTAGAGAAGCAATCAATTAAATAAATCAGGATGAAACCTTTGCCCAGCCAGCAGTAACAAGCATTGTTGCGACATTCTTGTCACCAAGGTAAACAGTGCCAAATTCTCGCCCAATGCTTTGCACTGCATACTCCACCCTGAATACAACCTCCTGCATCAACACAGAAAAACAGAAAACAAAAACAGAGACTGGGTTATTTATGCTGTTGCATGTGTATATATGCACCAAAACAGGCCACAATGAAATAGAAGTCTCAAACCTTTCCAATGCATAGATTTCGCAAAAACTCTCTGCTTTGCCATGCAAATGGCTCATCGTCGCCACCTCTGCGGGCCTATCCGCGTTAAAAAAAAAAAGGAAAAAAGAAAAAAAGAAAAAAAAAAAGAGAGTTAGCTGCAGTCATTTAGTAAAGAATATACTAGGCAAATGTGGTATGTTTCCTCGAATAAGCATACACCCGAAATCCCAAGAAAAAACTAAGTAGAAACCGATCATACATTAATGACAATCAATGCCACATTTATATCACTTGTAACTCCCCAGAACCAGCAGTGTTATACACATGAACAAGTGAATTGAAGCAGAATTAACGATTATCAACAAGGATAAATCAGATTTCACAACAACAATAGAGCCAATTGCTTTACCAGTCTTGGTGCAATGATGTTGGACAAAGTGAGGGTTTTTTCTTTTGTCGGGTTAGCCATGGAAACTATCACCAAGCAGTCCCCCGACGGTACAGCCTTCACTTTTCCTCTCAACCATGCCGGTGCTGTCGCAGCTGGGGTCGCCATCACAATAGCAAGAAACTGCAGAAACACCAAATACAATAATTATCAATCTAGAAATAACAACAAAAAAAACACCGATGAGGAAACTACAAAACAAAAAACTTTATGTCAGCTGTCTGAATTCACATCCTTTAGCTCATAAAATTCTAAACTTTTTAACAATTTATACTCAAAACACAAGTTAAAACAAAGTAATAGAAATCAGTACACAACTGGATCGAAAAGTCGATAACAAAACGAAATCAGGATCCTTCTGCAAAGAAATTCACCAGATCCGGTAGATCATATTAAACAAAATTACAATAGAATACATTAAAACGTCCAAATCACGACATGCAATCAATAAAAACAGACACAGTTGATCACATAAACTCTTTAAAACCACATCGATCTATTGAATAAGCTGATCCAAATTAAATTCACAAAACAAACAGCATTATCCAAGCAGGAAACTGGATTGATTGAATTACACCAAAACGCATGCAATTAAGAATTTACAGAGAAAAGAGACGATCGGAAAAATGCATGTAAATGTTTACAGTCAACAAACGAATGGCCGGAAAATAACAGATCTCAATCAATCGGAAACAGTACGAACCTAGATCAGATTCAGCTAGCTGCAATTGAAGCCGGTGATTGGATCTAAATCCAACAACAACAAAAACAGCAAAACAAACGCTTACGGAAACAATTTTTCCTTACTTAAAACTCTCGAAATTCTCTTATATGTAGAATATATAAGAGAAAAGCCAGAGATTTATGAGTAAATAAGGAAGAAGATAGGCGGCAGGAAAGAAAAATACTTAGCAGAGTTTTAGAGAGAATGAAAGAGAGACACAGAGAGAGAAAAACTATGTGTAAATGTATATATTTATATATATTTAAAAAAGAAAAAAAAAACAAAAGCAGACAGGAAGCAGCTAATTTTGGTGTACGAAACTACCCTCGTACTTTCAGCAAGATTTACTCTGTCGACCAAATATAAAACGGGAACTGAGCAGGATCTTTTGGGAATTCAATACTTACTTTTTAGGGAATTCTATTGTTATCCGAAATTTTTCTTTTTAAAAGTCGATTTTACCCCGTTATTACGAAGATTTGGGATTTTGGACTCCTTTACCGTTGAGGAAAAGAACTTTTAATTTGCTTGAAGAATTCTTTTAGATCCTTCTATTTTTCTTTAGGGATTTTTTTTTTCAATGTATGCACTGAAATTGAAGTTAAGGTTATCATATTTTCAAGATTAGGAATGTTATATTATTTTTAAAATACGATTGAATTAAACGTCACACACGGTTAGTTTTAAAAGTTCGTTATTGTAAATACGATTGGATTAAACGACTTTTCGTGCATAAAAATTCAGTTAGATAGAAATTTGTTTAACGGAAAAAATTTAAAATTCTGTTTAGCCGGTACATTAATTATTTATAACCGATAAAATTATTATTAAAAAGATATGCATATAATGAATTACAACGCGCGAAATATAATTTAATACTATTAATGACTAGTAAAGATAAAAAAAGTTGAAATTTGTTTATGAACTAAAATATGTCCATGCTAACAAAAATCAAAATAACAATTAAGTGACAACAATTACAGTATATAAAAACAATTCAATTTTCTTCTTTTTGTTTTGTAATGAAAAATTGGGGATAAAAAAGGGAATTCGGAATAAGTGGTAAATTGAATTTGAGAAAAAGGCAATTTAGTTTCTAAAAGTGGAATACGACAGTGGTATTAGTTGGTAAAAGTAAACCAAACAAGTAGAAGTCTATCCTTTGAGCATGGTGACTAAAAAAAGGCTACTACTTCCTGACATCAGTTGAGTTACTCCTTCACCCCGGTTTCTTTACTTATCTAGTTTAAGCCTTCTTTTTTTGTCATTTGTGGTTTTCTTTCCCTCATTGCGATGTCATGGTTTTTATAAGGGTCCCAAGCATTATCTCCAAAATGAATTTGTCAAATCTTTATTATTGCAAGATTATATTAATATTAGTATTTTTTGTGAGATTAAGAAATATGCTATAATATCCATGCATCACATAGACATTATTAATGCTTCAAAGCATATCTAAATAAATCCAAGTTTATCCAAATTCCAAGGTTCATGACATGAGTAACCTTGCCTAATAAAAAAAAGTTAACTTATACTACTTCTATCCCTAATTAATCGATATATTTTTATACATTTTACATAAAAATTATAAAACGTGACAATTAATTAAAGATGGAAGAGTATATATTTTGAATAGAAAACTCACGTGATCTTATTTCTTAAGGAGAAAACCACGTGACTTTTATTTCTTTGATGTAAACCGTGATTTTTATTTTTATTTTTATTTTGATTTTATTTTTTTAATGAAGATAATAACACTGGGAGTAGTATTATAAATATTTAAAAAAGCTTACTGTAATTTTATTTGGTGATAGAAGTTGGTGTTAGATTTGGTTTGAACACGGGAAAGTATTTCTTAACGAATCAGGAAATGTTCAGACGTGTAATCATTTCACAGGGTTCTCTTCTCAGTTCAGTTTTTAACCAAATCGGCTAACTTTCAACATTTACTTTTTCACTTTTGGAAGATGAACGATTTTTTGTGTTGAACGATTTTTCTAGTTAATACAGTTTTAATTTAATCCTCAGGATGTATTCATTTTGTAATTTCCTGGATGGAGCGCGTTCCGTCTTATTTTGAAAGTAGTTAAAAAAATATATTTTGAAAACGTGTGTCATTTTTTAAAAAACACGTATTTTAAGAATGTACGAAGCAAACAAGACGAAATAAGTTCCAGACACATAACATCGCACCCTTATTATAGTTTTTTATTTTTAATTCCTTTTCTTTCTGTTCCTCGTATAAGTCTTTTTCATCGAGAGTGACATTTAATTTGTTGATTACTAAATTAAGAAAATGCAATGGATTGTGTCATGTTTCTCATGACACCTTTTCTGGGTTACTTTCCAAAATTAAGAATCAGCATTAAATACGTACCACCAAATTCGAAGTTAGCTGAAAAAAAAATAAAAGGTTTCCCTAAAACAGTTAACTTTTTACACAGTATTATTTTCCCCCAAGATCTAAACATTGGATGGAATCATCATTAGGAAAAAGATTAATTAACATTACCTTGTACGATATGTTAGTATTTGACACGTAAAGAAATCTTAGCGGTTTTAATTTAATTAGCAAGTGCATTAACATTTGGATTTAAGTATGTTTATATAGTTGATTCCAAGATTCAAGTTTTCATTTATGAGGACGGCAATTAATTTTATTGGATAATCTCTTGTTTGGCTAAAAACGACATTAACATTTACAGTATTTAGTTTTTTTTTTTTTAAGTTACAATATTCAATTTCGTCATTAAATGAGTGACAATAGAAATAAAAGTCAATTAAAAGCAAGTTGATCTCTCATAATTCATATTTAATTTGTGGATATTTTTCATAAAAAAAATAACGTGTACTACATTCATACAACCTACAAATCAAATCCAATGCAATGATGAATAAAATATTTTAATTAAATATATTAGATACAATAGTTATAGCGGATATCCGTGGATAAAATTTCATATCCGTCTCCGCCTCCATTTATGAAATGGATATTTTTTTCTATCCGTCTCCGTATCCATGGGAATTTTTTACCCTCCAAATCCGCTCCATGACGGATAAAAATTAACGGATCTCCGCGGATTCGGATACAATTGCCATCCCTACTCATAAGTCAACCATTTCCTTAATTTCGTCTAAAATCGAATGAGAAAAGGAAAATTCTAAATCTATCTCGTCTATCTTCGAATGAGACATTATGCTTACTTGAATTACACGCTTCACCAAATACATCTTGTTCAAGATGATTATAATATATAAACCCACCCAACAAACAAACAACGTCCTAATTAGCATTTACTAAGTATATATGGACTACAAATTCGTTAACTTTTCCTACAAGAAAGGATTTGAGCCGAGATTGTCGATAGGTGGATGTTGCTTGTGGTGATCAGTCACCGACTGATATGCTAATGCTAATGCCTACACAAACAAAAAAGAAAGACCAAAATATACATAGGAAATGGTGGGGATGGCAAAACGTTGGGGATATATTACTTCCCGTCTCAAATAGTTGTCAATTTTGATCATATAACATCGACAAGTATTTAACATCGACAAGTATTTTGGGACGAAGGTAGTAGAAAATAATTAACAAGTTTAAGCAGCAGCTTACAACATGATCATGCTCTGGAGGAGCATATATGCCAGTAGTGATAGTGGTTCTCCTCCGTGTGCCGTCGGAAGGTGGATCCGATATATTTTTGAGTCCGGTCGGAACAACAATCAAAGGCAGGCCTACAAGGTTTCCCAGGCAGACCATTTCCCAATCAGTTGCATTACCGATAAATGCATCGACGGCACTGAAACTTTGTTTTACCTCGTGGATTAATTCCCCACGTGCTCTCTGAGCCTGCCCAACAAATTAGTTTCATTTAAAAATAGTAATGAATGAGCAGAATGTGAATATAATAAGGAATTGTCATACTTGCATATAGTCTACAGCAGGAATTATCCGTGCATGGCGTAATTTCACAGGCAATTGGTCTTGAGCTTCATAAACATCGTCTTCCCAGAGCGTTGCCACTCATCAAAGTGCATGAGCATTTCGACATCCTTTGTGATGTTGAGGATTCCTTGAACAGAGTCAATGGTGTAGTTGAGTTTAAAAGGTATTATGCGAACACCTTTTGATTTAAGAACATGAACAACCTGGTAAAGAATTCTAAGTCAAGTCAATTTTCAAAACAATGGCTGCCAAGTATATAAAAGGCTTATTTGAAAAAAGAAGAGAGATAGAGCAATAAATCAACCTCCATCTCGGCATCTTCCATATAACCAACGGTAAGTTTTGTATGTCGACTGAGAAGGGATCTTTAAGAGGAATATCTCTTGACGAGAGATCATCTGGATCTTTTCCTCGAATCGTATCAAGAACTAATGCACAATCTTCAGCAGTTCTACAGAAGGGACCAAGCTTATCCTGTTGAATGAATGAGAATAGTTTAAAATTAAGCAAACCTACCGAGAAAGAAATAAGCGAATCTGAAATATTACCAAGCTTTCTAATATGCTCATTACACCAGTTCGTCCGACATTGCCAAATGTCGGGCGCAGAGCGGTCACACAACAACGAGCTGCCGGGTACGATATGGAGCCAGATGTTTCAGAACCAATAGCAAAGGGGACCATACCTGTTACAAATACTCATGGATCTGGGAGAATATAATATAATTTATAATGCATGAAAACCAACAGAAGAGGGCATTAACATTTTGGGAAGAAAACTTGCCAGCTGAAGTACACGCAGCAGGGCCAGCTGATGAACAGGTCGAGAATTTTCGATATTCCAAGGATTTCTCGTTCTACCGCCAAACCAGATATCGTCACATGCCAGAGATCCACAAGACAGTTTAGCCACAAGAACAGCCCCAGAAGATTTCAACCGTTTGTAAACCCAGGATTCAATATTAAAGATTTGATTCTTAAAACTTGTTGAGCCCCAAGTTGTTTTGTAATCAGGCACAGCTATAATATCCTTCAATCCATAAGGAATACCATGAAGTGGTCCTATAGACAACACAATTGTCGGTAAGACCTATGAATATAGTAATCAAAGTATCATTTGCTAGTCCTCTAATACTAAAGGATTAAAGACACACCCAAATATATTCCTTCAGAAAGCAATTTATCGGCTTCTTTAGCCTGATTGTAAGCTCGAGGGACATAATTTTCCTTGTCCTAATAAGTTCGCCCAATTCAAGAACCTAACGAAGACCATCAAAATTCGAGCATGTTTAAGAATAAATTTATCCCGAGACTGACTCAGCATAAAGAAACTTACACTCATGAAGGCAATACCTTCTTCATTCTCCGGCCTCTTGACACCGGTGACAGAAGGATATTTAAACTTCCGATTAGCTCCTTCAAGTTCTTCTCTGTGCCATCTAGAATTGAAAATTAAAACAGAAGGATTTTCCAACCCACCATTCTCAGAAGCTACTAATTTACGGTCCGCTCTAAATAAAGGAATACTGATTTCTTTAGCTCCCGCAGCAATCTCCAGAATCTAAATGAATAGGACAACACTGATAATAATATTCAGAGCATGAATGAACCAGGATAACTTTGTATTTCGAAAAGGTTTGTTACCTGAGGTTCATTGAAGAAGCCAGCATCTAATAGTTTGAAAGCGTCTTTGTATCTTGAAGCTCTAATGACCTTCTCCGATCATTCATCAGGATTCTCATTACCCCGATCAAGAAAAACACAGGAAGTGCAAAAACCGATAAACAAAAAATGTATAAGAATTGATTTTAACGACATAGAATGAAGCATAACTCTGTCATACAATTTTGCCCACATAGTTTTTTAAGTTCTCCCCTGTTTTTACAGAGGGCTAGAAACTCTCTTCTAAGGAAACTTGTACTACAAGACACAAAGTTTCAATCCGTGGCGTTTGAATTGCCTTCAGTTAGCGGTGGGGAGTGAATCGTGGCGGGATGCTTAGCAGCCACGTCGGTGATGCTCCCAGTCTACACTTTGTATTTATTTTTTATTTTTGGATTTTATCTTCTTCGAATGATTTTCGTTAGGTATTAATTTCAGGACAAAATCATAAAACGAAATATTACTTCGATTATTTGACGAAATATTAAAAGATGAGCTCGACTACAATTTCATAAACAAAGCAAAAATCTTCCTACGCAAAATCAACTTTCCCAGTGACTTAAGTCTATATGGATTACAACATTTTGTTTTCTATGGTAAAATTCCAGCATACCGACACAAGTATTGGCCATGGTGTGTACTCCAGCCAATAAAAATGGCGAACTCGTGGAGGAAAATATGCTTTTATTTAAGATGATTGAACACTCTAGGAGGCATGGTGGCGGCGGGCGGATCGGATAGTACGTCGTTTGGCCCAAGATTGTCAATAGGTGGACGTTGCTTGTGGTGATCTGTCACTGACTGATAAGCCATTGCTAATGCTAATGCCTACACAAACAAAAACGAAAAACCAAGTCTTGGCTTAATATAAAATCCTGGGAGATGATATATTATATAGTCTGGATACTTGGGTGAGTAGAACTTACGATGTGATCATGTTGTGGAGGAGCGTATATGCCTGTAGTGATGGTGGTTCTCCTCCGTGTACTGCAGGAAGGTGGATTTGGTATGTTTTTGAGCCCAGTCGGAACAACGATAAGAGGCATTCCCACAAGATTTCCCAGGCACACCTTTTCCCAATCAGTTGCATTACCTATCAATGCATCTACACTAAAACTTTGTTTCACTTCCTTTATCAATTTCCCACGTGCTCTCTGTGCCTGCCATCAAAACAATTTGATTAATATTCTAACACTCTCAAGTTGTGCTGTGGTGGAAAATTTGCAAGAAGATGTACTTCTTATTAGGAAATTAGAATCTGGAAGTTGTTTTCCTGTAGTAAACAGAATATTAATTGCCTCTCCATATTGATTTAATGGAAAACAGACCTGTAAATAGTCTACTGCAGGAATTATCCGTGCACGGCGTAATTCCACAGGCCATTGGTCTTGTGCTTCGTAAACATCATCTTGCCCAGAGCGTTGCCACCCGTCAAAATGGGCGAGCATTTCAACATCCATTGTGAAGTTGAGAATACCTTGAACAGAATCAACACTGTAATTCAATTTAAAAGGAACCATGTGGACACCCTTTGATTCCAGAACATGAACAACCTGGTGCAGAAGTCAATGAGTAAGCCAGCTTTTGTAAAACAATGGCTGTCAAATTCGTAATATTGGCCCATGGCCTGATGATACTCGATTTCTAGGTTAGTTCTTTAATTGAAAAAAGGAAAGTCTTCCTTTGGCAGAAGAAAAGATAGATAACAAACCTCCATCTCGGCATCCTCCAAATAACCCACAGTAAGTTTTGTAATGTCGACTAAGAATGGATCCTCAAGAGGAATATCTCTTGATGAGAGATCATCTGGATCTTTCCCTCGTATAATATCGAGAACTAAGGCACAATCTTCAGCTGTTCTACAAAAGGGACCAAGCTTGTCCTGTTGAATGAACGAGTATGCTCTACAGTTAAGTGGACATAAAGAGAAAAGAAAGAAAGAAAGTATGCAGAGAATCTAAAAGATTACCAAGCTTTCTGCAATGCTCATTACACCAGTTCGTCCAACACTGCCAAATGTCGGGCGCAGAGCGGTCACACCACAACGAGCTGCCGGGTAGGATATGGAGCCAGCTGTTTCTGATCCAATTGCAAAGGGGACCATACCTGTTTAAGATTAATAGACACAACACATTGCTATTACAATACATGGGATTAACATTGATCAGAAAATTATAATGCATGGGAACAAACAGAAGAGGGTATGTTAACATGTTGGGGAGAAAACTTGCCAGCTGAGGTACACGCAGCAGGCCCAGCTGATGAACCAGTCGAGTATTCCTCAATATTCCAAGGGTTTCTTGTTCTTCCACCAAACCAGATATCGTCATATGCCAGAGATCCAGAAGACAGTTTAGCCACAAGAACAGCCCCAGAAGATTTCAACCTTTTGTAAACCCATGCTTCAATATTAAGAACTTGATCCTTGAAACTTGTTGAACCCCAAGTTGTTTTGTAAGTGGGTACAGCTATAATATCCTTCAACCCATAAGGAATACCGTGAAGTGGTCCTACAGAGAACACAATTGTAAGTAAGGAAATACAAATTTAGTATTCAAATTTCAAAGTATTATTTGATTCTACCATTCCAATTATGAGGAGACGGAGGATAAAAGACTCACCCAAATATATCCCTTCAGAAAGCAATTTATCAGCTTCTTTAGCCTGACTGTATGCTAAATCCTCAGTATAGGTAACCACAGCTTCTAGAGCACCATTGTACCTAGCTTTATGAAATTTGCCTCTATGCATCAATGAAAAAATAACTTTTCAACATGTACATAATACAACTATGAAGTAAGATATCCCTTACCTCTTCAATCGTTTCAGAAAAATCTGTGCAAGCTCGAGGGAATTAATTTGCTTTGTCCTAATAAGTTCACCCAATTCAAGAACCTAGTGAAAGATCAACAAAAGTCGAGCATAAGATAAACCCCCCAACAGACTTGGCATCTAAGTAGCCAGAACTTACACTCATGAAGGCAATATCTTCTTCACTCTCAGGCCTCTTTACACCGGTGACTGAAGGATAACTGAATTTTCCGGTAGCTCCTTCAGTTTCTTGTTCTCTGTGCCATCCAGAATTAAAAACCAAAACAGAAGGATCTTTCAACCCACCATTCTCGGAAGCAACTAATTTACGGTTCGCTCTAAATATAGGAATATTGAATTCTTTAGCTCCCGCAGCAATCTCCAGAGTCTAAATGAAAAAGGGTAACGCTCTTAATAATGTTCACAACATGACCAAAGACGATTTCCATTTCAAAAATGGTTCTCATTAAAAAAAGAATCACCTGAGTTTCATTGAAGAAGCCAGCATCTAATAATTTGAAACCCTCTTTATATCTCGAAGCTTTAAGTACCTTCTCCGAACATTCACTGTGATTCTCACTTTCCTGATCAGAAAATCCACAGGAAATGCAAAAACCTATAAACAAACAATGTACAAAAGAATCCCATTACCTAGTAGTTGTAGCTTTCAATGACAAAGAATGAAGCATAACTCTATGACACAATTTCGCCCACATTGTTTGTCTAGTACAAGTACTTTTCTTAGTAAAGTTTCAATCTTTTCTATAGTCAGTAGCTTTTCAAATTGATTTTAGTAAGCAGAAAGTTAAACCCCAATAAAACCCATATAAAGGGGGAAAAGGTCGAAATACCATGATCGGTGGTGACGTTTGGTAGTCAGTGGCCGTGACGAGAATCGCAGAAAGGATGAGAGAGAAGATGGTGTGAGAAGGAACATGATAACGTGTCGATCGACAAGGCGGCGCGTGAAACGTGGCGGGTTTCCTAGCAGCCACGTTGAGATGCGAGGAAGGAGGAGATATCGATGATGATGCTCGGTCCGCCATTGTTAAGCCAATAATTATAAGTCCGCCATTAGCAGCTAATAAATGATTTTGATTCACATTTGACCTTAGTCAACTGTAATTTTTTATTAAGTTTTTTTTAATAAATCTTTTGTTTTGTTTTGTTTTTTTTTTTCAAAGGAAGTCTTTCTTAAATTACATTGAATGAAACCATGCATGCTTGTCTTTTCTACTGTATACGCAGTCTTCCTCCAGCAATTGTTTTTTTTACTCGAACCCTAATCCCTAATTCATAAAGGAATCGATTGCGCCATGGACTCGCCGACCAAATATTTGTACCAAGTACAGTGGAAAAATAAAATAAAAAGACAAACCATACTGATGAAAAAAAATGCTTTTTATTAGTATGATTTTCCTTTTGAAATCGAGCAAACATGAAGAACGGTTCGGTTCCAAAATCAAATTCAGACTTATATCCAGCAAGACTTACAATAAGCTAAATTTCCTATATCCTCTCAAGTCTAAACCAGAAAGCCACATTATGGAATATCACTTCTGTAAATGAGAACCATTCTCAGTAGCTGCACTTCTTTCCTCGGAATCCTTTTCGAGTGCTCCATTTGAGTTTTCATTTAGATCAGCAAGAATATCAGAGATAAACTTTATCAATGAACAAAGCCCACCTAAGAAGTTATGATCAATGACTCCGTTACCTTCCATGACATGAGCGAAATCAACGAGTTTAACCTCGGCTCCTTTCAACAAAGATTGTTCGTCATACAGCATGAGCACAGAGCAAGAATTGAAATGGTAAGCTGTTTGTTCTTCAAACCATGCTTTCAACTCCTTGAGCTGTGCAAGAATTTCACCATAGACAGTAGACGCAAAAGCATGATCTGGCTTTGAAGCGGACGCGTTGGAAGAAACAAACTTCCTGAGAACTGATCTAACATCATCTGCATTGAATTGTTGGACAATCTTTTTCGAAGGCTTCCAATATCCTGATTGTTTTTTCTCGTAAACCTGCAATCCAGAAATTCTGAAACCCAAGGCTAAGCTTGTAGTCTCCTTATCTTTGTTAAGACACCTCTGGACATATTCATAGGACGATTGAGGGTACCATGTTCTGGAACCAATTTTGACATCCATGATGGAAGCATTCACACGACCAGAAACGATATCTTGCAAAACAATATGGGGGCGTAAGCCGGATCCATCAGATGCTTCTACAAGCTGAGTGCCATGAAAGACTGGGAAAAATCCACGGATGTGATCAGGAATCCGTTTATCGGACGAGAATGCATTATAAAAAGCCAGCTCAGTGGATCCACGTTCGTCACCTTGAAGAGGCTTGTAGAAGCGTCCAGAATCATCGACAAGGGGTCCGAGTTGACCATTAATGGCCTTGTGACCAGCAACTTGGTGCTCTGGCACCTTCAGCATAGTCTGTAAAGGTCAAAACCAACCATTTGTTTCGATCCATTGATCAAATTAACTTAAAGAAGAAGGAACAAAAAAAGTCAACATTCTGAGGCATTCAATGAAACAGTTACTGCTAAATTGAATATGAGCTGAGTTCATAGTGAATGACATCCATAGCTGCAAACAAGCATCAATGATCAATTTATCACACTTACCATTCTAACAAGCAATATTTCCCCATTCCCCATATTGCAAAATCAAGATAACCCAATCCCGAAATCATCAAATTTAGCAGATCCGACCATGCATGTCAAACCCAATCCCGAAATCATCAAATAAAACACTCCATTGAAACAGAAAATAAAAAACCCAGAAAAGCTTGTCTTCTTCTATTCAGAAAAATCAGGGTATATATACACGGCACTTGAAAATTTAAAACTGACAAAAAGTACCCATCTTGAAGATACGATTCCAAAGATTATAAAAATCGCTACTTTTTTCCTTTAAATTAAAATATCCTAAAGGAAAAAAAAAAAGAACAACTTTGGCACATACCCGTGGTTTTACTTCTTAGACGAATAAAATAGTGATAGTGGATACCCAAAAAGAAGAGCTGCTTTAGAGAGAGAGAGAGACTGGGCAAGGAGAATCAAGAATTTATGGAGAGAGGACAAATTAATGGGGTTGGAATCGAATTCGATTCATTTTTTTAAAATAAAATACTGCAAGTAGCATTGTAGAAGAGAACAAATAGTTGTAGCCGTTGGATTTAATATGACCAAGATTAAACACGTGGGTCTTAGATTTGTTCGGCCCGATCAAAGTCTAGACGACAGGGCTAGGCCCAAAGTATGAGAGTCAGATCTGGATTGTATTATTTTATTTTGACAGTCACGATCTGGATCTAATAAAAATTTAATCCACATCTTTAAGTAATATTAGAAAACTGTGGCGAGTAACGCATAGTCGCGCGTACAGATTGAAAGACAAACATCTTCAGCCAATCAGATCTGGCGGCGTGAGAACACGCTGCAATTCGCGTCGGACAAAAAAGGCCAGCCGCGGTAAACGCGTTGAACGCGTGCAGTGTTCTCTCTTCGATAGGAATTCCGAGTTCGTCCGTCAGATGAAGCCGATCGAGATCTGGGAAACCAGAACCTTTGACGGTTGAACTGCCAATCGCACGATGCGATAGTCGGGAACGGAAATGTGTACCCCCATCCTACAGCCCAACTAAATGGACAACAAGAACTCCGTGAAGCAGCTACAACCCACTGTCGCCGCACGACCGACAGTGAACTTCGCCGGTGCGGATTCGCCGCACCGATTTGAACCATAACTACTTCAGCTCACACACAAAGTGATTGGCATAAAGCACAGATCGACCACTATTAACAAAAATTAGAAAATCAACCACGCTTAAAATTTAGATCCGAAGTTGCAGATTCCGATCTACATCGACCGTCTCCGAACCTTAAAAAAAATAGGTCGCCGACCATATTTACCTCCCCCAAAGTAATTGAAATACAATGGAATTCTCTTAAAAAGGCGCGGGCCGTGGATGTTGACCGCATTAAGAGAGAGAGCAGACGAAGAGAGAAACGTAAACCAAACAAATAAAACAAATTGAACCGGTTTGATTTACATACCCATATAGAGAGGACATCCAAATTGATTTGCAACGAAACAGATTTGTATTTTCAAAACTTTCCACACCAAAACATCCATGATCGACTCAACTAGACCCGCCATATATAAAATAATTTGTCACCAGAATATAATAACCGTATCATCTTTTTTTTTATGAATAATAACTGTATCATCTTGGACCAAAACAAAAACACCAAAATAAAATAGCTTCATCATAATATACATGGCGACCACTCAATTCCACATTAACTAACTAAAAATTAGCCCTCAAGTCCATTAAATTCAATTTATAAAATAAAAATAAACATGAAAAACGTAAATTATTACCGAGAACATACATCACAGCAATGGAGTCATGAGGATACGCCATTCCTCACTGTCATCCGGGTTCAATGAAATGACATATAGTTATATTTTTTGAAGTTGAATCACCATCTTTACAACCAACATCGAAATCAAGGACAAAATCAATACTTTCTGTAATTTGAATACAACACTAAACAATTAAACAATTAAGAATAAAAGTTGAATTACAACAACACCCAAGCATAGAAACATACATTCCACTCACAAAGAAAAAATAGATCGCTCAATTCCAGCCTCAAGATTCGATCTTCCACTTTTAATTCTATTTTCTTCCTCTCCTACTCTCTTCCTCCGCAACACCTAACACCCACCGTTCCATATTATCAAAACTTTAAAATCAGCAAAATAGTCATCACAAATTAAAAAAAAAAAAAATACTTTAGTCCTAATTTTCATGTAAACATAAACTCAGCCCAGTTGCTGGGCCTTACTGTGGATCCAGCCCATCTTCAGTTTGCAGGCTCAATTCAATACAAAAACAGCACTAATTAAAATCAACTCTAATTCACCAAACTTGAACCATTAACCGCGCTTTTGCGCGCTTTTGCGCGGACATATCCTTGTTTATATTTGAATCTTCTATTTATAGTCTAACTTTAAAAAAAAAATTAAAATCTATAGTCTAGCAAAAGAAAGAAAGAAAAAAGTCTTGATTTGAATTTAACTTCATCAACTTAGTACTGAAAAAGCTCTTATATAGGAGAATTTTTTTTGTATATGGTATAATAACACATATCACTAACTCATGCGAATTTTTTTATATATAGAATTTTCGAGACTCATAAAAAGTTTAATTAAATTACCATATTTCATAGAATTTTTTTAACTATCAAGGGAAAATGACGAAATAAATATTTTGTCTTATATGGATCATAAAAATTATAAGTGTCGATATAATATGAATGCATAAATGATAGCTCGATGTCGTACTTCAAGATTCCTCGAAAAATCATAAGGATATTGTGACGAGCATTAGGCGGTTTTGATGGGATGGAGATAACAAGATTTGTTGGGTTAGCTGGAAAAAAATGGTACATGCTAAGAAACTAGGAGGACTTGGATTTCGAGGCCTGAAACTTTTCAACATAGCCCTCCTCGCAAAATAAGGATGGCGTCTGATGCAGGACCCAGATTCGTTGCTTGCCAAATCCCTCAAAGGAAAATACTATACCACGTAAGATTTCTGGATGCCAAATTAGGATCAAATCTGTCTTATACATGGAGGAGTATCCTAATAGACAGAGAGCTACTTGAGAAAGGAAGTATTTGGAGACTAGGCACCAGAAGTCAGGTCAACATTTGGAGGGACAAGTGGATTCCAAACTAAAAAATACCGATCTTGCCTTCTCCCTCTTGGAATGGCCGTATTGATTAGGCCTCTCAACTTATGGTGATGGGTGAACGCAAATGGAATACACCGCTACTGAAGAGAGTTTTCTCACGTGAGGTAGCTTTCACAATATCCATAATTCACTTAAAATCACAGGGCCATGATGTCTATGTTTGGTCGGAGACTCAAGACGGTAAATTTACCGTCAGAAGTGCATATCACTTGTCGAAGCAGCGACATGCTCACTATAATCAGCAGCCTGAATTAATCTTTTTTGGGACCTGATCTGAAAATTACGAGTTCTTCCAAGTTCGCTTTTTTCTTTGGCGAATAGGCCATAACAGTCTTCCGACAACGGATCAGCTAGTCATCAGAGCTATGTCATTTTGACTTGTCCTACGTGCGGTTTATGCCTTGAGAATCTCGCACATATGCTGCTTGCTTGTCCTTGGTCGCTTATGGTTTGGAATGAAACTCTGCCTATGATAGACACGTCCTCATTTTCGAATGAGAACTTGATAGAATGGTACATCAGGTTACACGAATTACTGCTCAACTTGTTATGGAACCTTGTCAACACCAAGATTTGGTGCATTTGGAAAAATCGAAACGACTCACTATTCAATGGAAAATGCAGTTTGCCCCGCAAAACCCGCATTACAATGAGGAATTGGCAAGATGATTATGATGCGACCTGTACGCACCAACCTGACAATACTCTGCAGCCAAGGTAATTGGAGAAGTGGTCTAAACCACCACATGGTTATGTTAAAATTAATACTGATGGGGCTATTTTTGCCAAGCTCGGAAATATTAGAATTGGTGTGGTGATTAGGAATCATGAGAGACTGGTCTTCCTCTCGACTTTTGATCTCGCCGACATCCTTCTCACGGAAGCACGAGCTATGGCCATGGGAATGCAGCTTGCATCCGATCTAGGCTACCAACATGCTATTTTTGAATCATACTCCCTTTCTCTGATCAACTTGTACAAGATCCTAACTCCTGCTTTTTGTCTAGCCATGCTTAGATATAAATAATTAGATCATACTCCCATATTTTTATAAATTGTAATTTTAATTTCGCGAAGAGGGAGTGTAACCGCCTAACTCATTCGTTAACTAATGTAAAACGAAATGAAAAAGACAACTTATCATCCTCTCTTCTTCATGTAACTGAACTTGATATACAATGAAAGACACTATTTACTTAAAAAAATTGATAACCTGTCACACAACATAATATACGTCGAATTTACTCATGTGACTCACACATTGTTCAATAATAATATAGTCATTTCATCGTCATAATTTGATAGATCGTGGAAAAATATAGCAAGTCACGTTAACAAGTGAATATACATTTATAGAATTTTTTTTTATAAATTTCAACGACAAAAATGATTTTCTCAAGCATAACTTCAAAAAAATTATTGGTCGGTGCATTACTAGAGTCGGGGACAGATCAAACGATCCACGATCTCTAATATTGCCTGCTAATTAATTCACTTTTTTTTTATGTTTAATTCGCTTGATCTTATAATATAAATAAATAAAAATCAATATATATTTAATAATAATATATACAAGACGTGAGAGACAGTGGGTTGATGTAATCATACTATATGGTAGCAAAAATGATTAATAATAAGTATAATTTAAAAATTTTCTTTGTGGAAGTCAAATTTGGTGGTGGTCTTGTGAGAGAAATCCAATGCCAGCTGTCTTAGTTCTTTCGTCAGTGCTGGTGCCCCACAATAAAACACTCCTGCCAAGAGAAAATAAAATAACTCATATATAAATCATTTTTATATATATATATATAAATCGTAGTATATGGATATCTAGATGAAATAAATATAAAGTCACACGAGACTCTCGTTTCTACGATGATGCAAATGTCAATTACCATAACAGGATTAGTTATTATCTTCAATTGTCAAAAAAAAACCTTCAATAAAGTAGTACCACTAACTAATTTGTAATAATGCTTTCATTTCACTTCTCACTTTTTGGTGCTACAGTGTAATTACTTTCTTTTACTATCAATAGAAGTGATGTGACACAGAAGAAAAGGCAAAGTTGTTAAATAAAGTAACCAATCATATGAGTTTAGTAGACATTGTGTGAATCACATTGCATAGAATTAGGTGCTATTTAAGATATTAATCACCCAAAAAGAAAAGGATGATATTTATCGACGTTTCGTTATCAAAACTACACATCTTCAATTTTCTAAATTCTTAATTCGTAAGTAGCCCTTTTAAGATAATTGTATTTTTGACATAAGATACTGCCATCTTAAAATTTATCTTATGCTAATTTTTGGATTTTTTTCATAGGTCGCACTATTTAGGAAATGCGAAAAAAAGAGGGTAAATGAGTAATTATTAACTTACCTATTCTTTTATCAGGGTGATTAACCGCGACACGCTTATAAACATTCCTCCAATTAGGCTTTGCAAAATGAGACTTAACTCGAGTTTCAGTGACGACATCGACACCATTCTTAGCATAGTTGAGAGATTGAAGCATGGAGATTAGTGCTGACCTGGCATCACCTTCTTCATAAACACTAGTACAATAATTATGAAGCTCAATGACATGATTATGGTCTAATTCAGCAACTTCATTCATAACACCTTTAAACCAATCAAATGAGCCTTGTTCTCTTGTAACCCAATAGAAATAAGCTCTTCTTGTTTTAAACTGTTCAGATGATGATCTCCTACTACTACCACCACTAATCTTTGATGATGATATTGAACTTGGAGTAGATGATTTCTCTAATCCGAGTTCTAATTGATCGTAATCTTTATAATCTTCCATGGCTTTAATGTTGCTAACAATGTCTTTTACAATGCTGATCATTGGAGTTGCTCCAATTCCTAAACCAACTAACAAAACGACCTCGTATTTCTTGTAGTCTTGTGCTGGTGCTCCATATGGTCCATCGATTAATACTCTTGGTAAACTGGATTAAAAAATAAGATTGACTCATTACTTAATTTTTAGAAAATTAATCAAACTTAATTATGAAGAATTTTTTCCTAAGATCGCATATGTAATTATAATTTGTGAGCTGTTAACGAAAATGACTTTAACTATTACTACCTCCATTCTTAAGTAAATATCACATTTCTAATATATTTTACATAAAAAAATATGACAGTTAATTAAAACGAAATAAAATGAGTATATATGCATCCACATCAGCAGACAGTAGGTAAGATTCTTTTGAAATTTTTATCAGTAGAATCATTAATCAATATAGCCATAGACCACAATTTCAACTTGCAGGTTTTGGAATGTTTCGATCAATTATCATCATAGTATTCTCTTGTCTTCAGGAAAATATAGTACTGATCATTTTCTGAAAGTTTTGTTTTAAGGGAGATTTTGTATAATTAGTAAGTAATTGTGATGTATCGATTGATTGAAATTTGGATTTTCACCTATTAAGAACTATTCCTACCTTGGTAGCAAGGACTAGCTAGTGTCCATCTCAGAAGGAGAAAGCCACCGAAAGTCAAAAAAGTGGTTACCAGCTAAGAGCAAATGCACCAACAATGAATTGAAAGTTGAAAGTCAAAGCAACTATTGTCAATAAGTTAAATGGCGTTTTCCTAAATTTTATGGGATTTTTTTTTTCATTAAAGTGGTGGAAAGATTAAGCTCAGAAAACACATTTCTACTTATAATCAGAAATTTTCTGTAATTATTAGCATCACACTAGGAATTTCCTAGTAGGAAATACTCTTCATATAGACTATTCCATCCATGCATATTATAATAGTTAATACTTTATATTTTTTTATTTGTTGATATGAATATATATTAAGTCTATAATTTTTATTAAATATATATCTATTTAAATGAATTTAAAAATATAAAATATCATCTATCAGATAATAATTAATTGCGGACTACTATTACTACTTGTCGACGACAAGTCGACAATGAGTACCGAATGAGTATTGATGCAAAGACAAATCTCTAGTTGGGCGAACAGATAAGGCAAGATCGATGAGTAGATGACACTTTCTACTTACTAAGTAAATCCTAACAACTAAAGATGATAAGTTAATTACTTAGTTCCTTTCGAAAGATAAAACCAAAAAATGTTTAAGTTAGTACGTACTATATTTAAATTGTAATGGACATCACGTAGTGGGCATTCCTCACGAGTCTATTTAGACTGATTCTACGTGTGACATACATTATCATAATCATATATTAGTGTATGACGACATATCCAACATTCTTTTTGGCAGTTAACTGTTACAATACCTAATTATTTATTCATTTTCCGATATGAATATATCATATAATATAATCGAAAAATATATTTTCACATTGATTAATATAAGCCTGCTTGATAGTATTAGATGAGGTCAGAAAGAAAGATGCTGAATTAACAACTAATAGCTAGCAACATAAGTAGTAACAATATGGCTCGATCGTGGCCGGCATCAGCTGGTCCAACAATTTATTGTCTGAAAAGTCAAAAGGTGAAAACCAACTACTTAAAAAATACAAGTTTTTTTCCTTTTTTTTTTTCTTTTCTTTTTCCCTTTTAAAAATACATACTCTGAAAATCAGAAATAAATAGATTTATTAACGTCAAACGTAATTTCAGCATAATTTTAATTCCTAAGAATTTAAAAAGTTTTACTTAAAACAAAGATTTTAAAAAATAAGCTTTGTTTCTTAACATAGTATTAAATGTCATTCTAACACTATGGAAAAAAAAAAAACTAAATATTATAAGCTGTAGTCAATATCCTAACAACTAAGATCTTAATAATGTATTGGGCATCACGTTAATTGGGGGCATCGTCAACTATATATCCTAGACAGACAAATTAATTAATAGGACTATTAATTTTTCTTATTTATTTTTTCAAAAAAAATGTTAATTAAGGGTAATTTACCTGGGATTGTAATTTCCATGCATAACGTCTGCTCGGAGAAGTCCACTTTTTCCATTAGGTGGAGGCTGGCAACACTGAGAAAATACCGTCCTGAGTTGTCGAGTCCAATCTCCAAGAGTTCTTATATGAACACTCAAATAGTCATCACCAGGAGCCGATGTAATTGAAAATGGGTGCCTATAAAATTAATTAATCATCGTTTGATATGATTGATTAATTATGATTGTCATTATACATAATTATACTATAGTTGAGCATGTGCAAAAAAAACACAACTTACCATTCAAATGGGGACACAGCAGCACAATTAACAAACATGTATTGTCCACTCTTGTATCTAAATCCTTGTGGCTTTGACATGTGGAGAGCCAATACATTTCCTGGATATAATGCTACCTTTTGTATTGACACGGCTTTTATACTCGACCTCAATGCTCTTGTCAATCTCTCCGAACCATAAAGTATTATCGGAAATGCCAAATACATCCATGTCTGCAAATCCATTCAAAAGAGTTCAGGAATTTGTTTTCAGGACAATACACGAATTTGTCCATGTACTATTGTAAACTATCTAAATTAGTCATTGCATTTGATATCATCTGATATTGGCCCCTTATGTATAGAAGAAGAAATCCAAAATAGGGACCAATATTGAATGTTTTTAAAATATAAGAATCGATATTAGACTTTTTGAAATTAGAAGAGCTTACCGTCTTTTTGTACCATTTGTGAGTGAGGTATAGCTTGATCCCATGAACAATGAGCAGAGTGTAGACAATAACAAAGAGATGATGTGAATACCAAAATGCATTGAATCCAGTCAGCTTCTTGAGGAATTTAGGCATATTCTTAAGCTTACTTCTTCTAAACCAAGGAGATGCTAAAGTGAAAGCTACGGACATCAAAATCACCATTACAATTCCAGTCACTCCTTCCACTGACAAAACGAAATGCCAATAACTCGTCGGTTGCTCCCCAAAATATTGCACCATTGGCGCGTACTGTTCTTTGGTCGCGTGTAAAAGCCTCGGAAAATCACACGACAAATGGTATATCGCGTGTACCCCAACCCCAAAAGCAATTCCGACAGCAATGACCTTGTGAAAGTTAAGATTGTCGTCGAAAGGAACAGCTGTTCCTAATCTGGTCTTGTTTCTCAGCCAAGTAATCGTGTTTCTACAAACTGGAAGCAGGATTAGGGCCATGTTTAGTTTAAGTGTCTCGGCTGCTCCTTTAGCCATGGCTACACAATGTCCCATTACTTGATAAGCGGCTCTATTCCGATACTGAACATATTTGTATGCGAATAAACCAGCCATTAGCCCAATCCATAGAGCCATTACCCAAACTCTTTGCCAATTGTCTAATAGGAAGTACTTAGTGTCTCGAAAATATCTTCTTAACGAGCTGCTGTCTATCGTCGGCTTAAGTTTCTGGCTCAGCATGTGACTGAGATTCTTACTCTCCCCTACTCTTGTAGTCTTGTCTGGTGCTTGTAGCAGAAGCATTTCCAAGCTTTCGATCTGTTATACATAAAACATTCATCTAATTGATCAAAAGGACTGAAACAGAATTTAAAGGATTGTTTTTTTATTGTACCATGATGTATCCATGGCGATCAGGATCTAATTCTTCCATGATCAACGCAGCATACTCCTCGGCTTGTTTCTGGATGTTCGAGAGTTTGTTTGCAGATGCACTCATGCTAATAATCTGTGTCCATACAGATAAATATTTAGAATGGCTGAAATTGAACTGATAAATTTTTAATTTGAATTGTAAGATTTAAATTAATTAATATACCTCTCTGACTTCGTCTTCACTGATTCTTCCATCTGCATTTTTATCAACCCTGCAATTAGATTACACTTTATTTTGTCAGACGCATAAACTCGAACAGTTTACGTTCTAAACAGAGGATTAACTAAAATAATTACATGTCAAAGAAAGTTTGCAGCCTGGAATCAAAACTTTGATTAGAGATCTGCTCCCAGAAATCTCTCAACTCTGCCTTATTAATTGATTCAACTTGAATGTTCCGTTTTCGAGCTAATGCATCAAACAATCCTCCTGCAAACTCCTTTGATTCCTTCATTCCTGCCATTTTTTCATCATTTTATTCCAACCCCAGATGCTAAAATTCAAATATATATATATATATATATATAAAGTGACCATGAATATGCTATTATACCTATACATTCACAGAATCGAGATTTTGGCAATAGGCCATTAGTAGAAGAAGTGATTTCATCAAATCTCTTCTCAACAACAGACCAACCAGCTCCGCCGTCAGTCTTGCTGATGAACTTGAGCCCTTTCAAAGCATGAGCGGCTGCAGATTTCGTCCTATCAAATCTTGGAACTGGATTTGGCTTCATCGAAAAAGACGCCAATCGTTTAAACTCCTGAGAGACAGCTTGTTTGATCTTAAAAGAAGCATTTTGAATTACAGATTTCTTCTGCAATGATTTTCCAAGCAGAATAAGTTCAGGGTCTTCTCTAGAATCCGACCGGCCTGCAGTTCGCAAACTGTGAAGTGCAACGCCTTGAGCTCCTACGTCGAGAGTTATCTCGACGTAAGGCTCTTGAGGATCTCTTTTGGAAGAAGAAGAGATTGGATCCCTGAAGTTAAATGATACGCTTCTTTTTCCATGCTTTTTGGTTTTTGAAGTACGTCCACCACCTAAAGGGCCACTGTAAAACACCTTTTCGTTTGCGCCACCGCTAACCTCCGTGTCGGAATAGTAAGCAGCCATTTTTTGAAAAATCAATCAACAATGGGGTTTTAGTAAGAAAGCAAAAAAGTTAAGGATTGGAGGAGTTGGTATTATTCTTGCGTTTGTGAGTATGAGCTGGTTGGTTAATTACATATATTTATACAAACATATATAATATATATATTTGGTGAGTGAAAGATGATACATACTATGGATGTGAACTGGTCAACAGAACATTGGAAAGATTAGAGATGTCGTATTCATGATCCAATCATCATTATGTTCGTAATCTACATCGAATTGTGTATACTTAATTACTTTTATAGAATTAAGAAAATACTTATTTAATAATCCCTCCCGTCCAATTCGATTATCCGATTATCGCATAATAGTATAAACTACTGTAGTATAGTATATATTTTCTTAGTTAGTAGAGTGAATTTTAATGGAGGACAAAATTATGTAAAGTATGTATTAAATATTTTATAAAATTAATCATATGAATCGTAATAAATTTTATTACCCGACGTTTAAACCGGATGGGAAGGAGTATACGAAAATGGTTTAATCAATGACCCAACAGCTAATGCCGCCGATACAATTTATATTTTCTTTTCCAATGTTTGTTTGGCAGTGTGACCAAAAATATAATTTGTCTGGCTCCGGCAGATGCCAATTTTTAGCTAATCAGGTAACGTCCGCCATAAAAGAATTTTTTTTGGTAGGATTTCTTACAGCGCGTTATCATTTACGTAGTAGTTATATGCAAATTTTTTTTAAAAAATAGTACTGAATTTAGTAAATATATACTACAGTTAAAACTCTATAAATTAATAATATCAGGATCCAAAAAATTTATTAATTTAAAGAGTTATTAATTTATTGATAAATTAATAATTATTAATTTATTGATAAATTAATAATTATTAATTTAAAGAGTTTTTAACTGATTAAACATAATTCATATTTCCGTACAAACTAAGTAATTATACTATATATACCAAACAAAAAGATAAATTAGTCTATGTCTCTTAGAATTACGTTGCAGCGAACCTTGGGACTCAATATAAATTAGTAACTATTGTGTTCATATGCATTGGAAATCAATAATGACTTTTGAAGTACAATAAATGTAAACAAGAGGAACAAATGTGTTCAATGTATTCTTAAGCAAGTTTGGAATATATAAATTACATGAATGTGTTAGAGTATTCAAACCATATCTTACAAGATGGCTTCTCATCTAAAAGGTGTTGCAAAATCAACTATGTCAGATCAAATACGTAAGGAGTTGTGTGAGTACAAGAGAGATAATCCTGTAAGCATACAAAAAGACTTGCAGAGATGGTTTGAGGGAAAATTTCAATTGAAAGTTAGTCAAGGAACAATATCAAACACACTTAAGCGGTCAGATGACTAGCTCTCTGTTGAAATAGAAAAGGGAAGAGCAGAGATCAAAAGACACAAACCAGCAAAATATCCTGACATAGAGAAGGTTGTTTACGAGTAGTTTCTCTAGCATCAAGAATGTGTGAATATCATAGGAGAATTAATTTTGCAGAAGACAAGAGATACAATGAAACTTGTGTACCCTCATGATGATTCATATTTTAACTTCTCTATAGGATGGCTTGGGAAATTCAAGCACCGACATGACATAAAGTCATTTCGTCGTTTTGGCGAGAGTGGGTATGTTGATGTACAAGACATGGAGCAGAAATTGGTATCGATTCGGGAGAAAATTGATCAGTTCCCTATAAAAGATGTTTTCAATATGGATGAAACTGGGTTGTTTTATAGGCTACAAGCTGATCATTCACTGGCAACAAAACAACTTGAAGGAAGAAAACAAGATAAAGAAAGGCTGACGGTAGTTATTTGATGCAATGAAGATGGCTATGAAAAAATCCCTCTATGGATTATTAAGAAATATCGAAAGCCTCGTTGCTTCAAGAATGTCAACATGAATAGCTTGGATTGTCAGTATCGAGCTAACAAAAGAGCATGGATGACTAGTGTGCTTTTTGATGAATATGTTCGTTCATTTGACCAAATGATGCATGGTAGAAGAGTTCTACTTGTGGTGGATAATTGTCCAGCACATCCAAGAAATATTGAAGGGCTAAGAAACGTTGAATTGTTCTTCTTGCCACCCAACATGACATCAAAGATTCAACCTTGCGATGATGGGATAATAAGAGATTTCAAGATGCATTACCGTAAAAGGTTTTACCGCAAAATATTGGAAGGTTATGAGGTGGGACAATCTGATCCAGGAAAGATAAATGTCCTTGATGCTATCAATTTGGTAATCCCAGTTTGGACGATAGATGTTCGAAAAGAAACAGTAGCGAATTGTTTCCGACACTAAATTCGTTCAGCTAGTGACGGTGCAAGAAATTTGGATAAATCCACTTTTGATGAAGAAACTCAAGATCTCGAGACTATGATCAATCAATGTGGCTATCGTAAAAAGATGGATATCGACAATCTAATGAACTACCCAGGTGAAAATGAAGCATGTTCGGAGGTTCAGAGTTTAAAAGATATTGTGGGTACTATCATTGAGAACAATACAGAGGATGACGGCGGAGATGATACGGTGTCTTTGGAGCCTGTTACGTGAAATGAAGCACTTATGGCGTCAAATACTCTTCACAACTTTATGATACAATACAAAAATACAACACTTGAGCTATTAGATGCAATAAGAAAAGTTAGAGATGAGCTCCAAATAGACTTGAACTTTAAAGAAAAACAGACAACTATTAATTTATGATTTTCTTGGGACCGAAAATTATAAAGGGATCTCTCGAAAAATTATTATCTTATTATTTTATCGAGTTGTTCAATTTTTTACATTGGCCCAAGTCGGGACCGGACAAATTTATTATTTTAGAGAGTTTATTAATTTACCGAGTATTAATTTAAAGAGTTTCTATTGTACCAACGTTATCATTAATTAGCTTTATATACACTAATTATAAGGTGGAAAGAAAAATATAAATGCCATTTTAAACACAAGTCAGTGGACCGTCTGTTGGACGAAAAGTCCGTATCTTTAAAAATTAATAATTTAAATGTATCATATAAAAAATTATATAATAATTATTTGTATTAAATATTATTAAATCTATATCAAATATTATATAAAATATAATAATTTTAACTCTATATCAATTATAATTATTTTTATTTTATTTCAAAATCTACAATCTTAAAATAAAAAATTTATTTTGTTTTCAAAAATAATAAACATAACAAAACGTAAAATTTATATATCAAGATTTGATTTCATAATAAAATTTATAATTACATCTAAACAAATTTAGTTGTTCCTATTGTTTGAAAAATAAAATATGTCCATTTTAATTAAGAATAGGAAAAAAAAATATAACGAACTTTTATTAGGAATAATAGTTTAATAAAAAAAATAATATATATTATATTTTGATTAAGAATAATTTTTTTAATAATATACTCGTTTTAGTTAGGAATAGGAAAAAAATATATAATAAATTTTAATTAGGAACAACTATTAATTATTTAAAAAATAAGATATGTTCATTTTAATTAAAAATAAAAATATAATATAACAAATTTTTATTAAAAATAATAGTTTAATAAAAAAATTTTAAAAAAATAATATATATTATAATTATTAGGAATAATTGTTTTTAATAATATTCTTAGAGAAAATAATATATATTACAACTTAATTTTATTATTTCTAAAAAAAATAAAAATAAAAATATAATGAGATTTTGATTAAAATTAAAAATTTAATTAGAAGTTGAGAAAAAAAATATTTTGCGAATTGTAATTCGATTTGATTATGAATAAATTTTTAAATAATAAATATAAAAAAGAAACATACGTAAAATTTTGATTCAGTAATAAAAGATACATATTCAATTTCGATTCGACAATAAAATTTATCGTCGGAATAAATTAAAAAATTGTTCGTAATGTATATGTATGATAATATGAAACCGTGTATTTTGGAATAGGAAAATAACAGTACGTAATACTTATACGAAGGCATGACCGTCACGTATCTAAAGTAAGTACCAAATATTACCAAATAGGTGTAGTTCATGTAGTTTTTTTTTTCTATGATTGACATTTGGAAATTAAAGGGACACATCATCATTTAACAGTCCTATCCAATTAACATTAGACTGAACGTCTGTTATTAAGTAAATCTCAATCCAACATAAAAAAAGAGTAAATCTCAATCCGTCTCACGACTCCACCGCCACGACCAATATACCATCTCTCTTCAGTTACTCTCTCCTATATTTCATCTCCACTTAATCCCAATCTATCTCGATCGGTAACATGTGGAGGCAGAAGACAGAAATCTCTCATATTCCATTCCATCCCTAATTTAAATTTTCTCCAAATTGATTTTTTCTTAAATTAACATGATGGCAAGATGGATTATTGGTGGTGGTCGGAGGTTATTGATGGCGGGTGTCGTTTGTGGTGGTGATTGCCGGAGGTAGTTGGTGATGGTAGTGGTGAAGGTGTGATTTGGTAGTGGAAGATTGGTTGTGGCTGGTAAGGAGCGGGAGGACTTAGTGGTGGCAAATATATGGTGGTGGCTGATTCATGATGGCAGTATCGATTATTGGTGGTGGTTACCGGAGGTTATTGGTGGTGGGCATCGGTGATGGTGGTGGTTCTCCTTGGTTGGTGATGGCGGTGGTGGTTGTGTGATTTGGCAGTGGAAGATTGGGGTGCCTGGTAGTTAGGAGTGGGAGGTCTAGTGGTGGCAAATATTGTTATCGATGGTGGCTGGTTTCGAAGTCGACAAGTCCTGATGAGGAGGATGATGAAGTATAAAAAGCAAACAGAGCATCTAACAATATTAACGAGACGGTGTTAATAATTTGGCGGCCTATTAGTGATGACGTGGAATTTAAATTCCACATGTCAATAGAGGAAAAAAACTACACGAACTACACCTATTCAACTACACTTAAGTTTTGCCCATAAAGTAAGCACCAAATATTACCTACCATGGCCAGCAACTATATTATTGTTGGGATACGAAAGCAGCATTTTTTGAACCTAACTTTGGTCAATGCCTAATACTATTTTTTATTTCTTTTTCGATAACAATGCCTAATATGTTTTATAGCTCTAATAAATGTACGAAAAGAATAATAGTATCCGTTTACATTTTGGATACATTAAAAATAAATATACTCAGATATAATTAATGTCTATATAGATTATATGCATGTATTTTAAAAGTAAATTTTGAATACATTAAAAATAAATATACTCATATATTTTAAAAGTAAACTTGCTAGTATTATTTTAATATGGTAGTAGGAAGGAGTGTAGTTTTTCTTATTTTTTGATCTAAATTATATATGAAATTTGAGAATCGTTTATTTTGAAACAAAATAAAAAAAATTTAAAAAACGTGTATTGAGAGACAGAAGAAGTATTATATTCTCGACAAAATCATGCGTTTGATCCATATTTTTACCGTTTTCCACTCATATCGTTTCCTATTTTTCAAAATTTATACGCGCCGAACAAAATCCACGTCATTTTACGTAACTATAGTGCATTATATCTGGGGAACAATATATGTATATATTAAAATTTCGGGGGTGAAACTTTAATTAAAACTAAAATTACGCAAAAACGAACTCAATCTTCTTCCACGCGACACACATCTCTCGCCCCTCATCTCTCTCGCCACACACACACCATCTCTTTCTCAGCCACTCCCCGCCCACCACCACCTCCGCCGCCGCTCCTCTTTCAAAATCGGATTTGCTTCTTTAAACCTTCCCTCTCGCAATCCTTTTCTTATCCACCATCACAGCTACTATCATAATCACCATATTTGGGTTCATCGGTAATATGTTGGGTGGTGCAAGCTTCAACCCTTCCACCACGTCGCGTTCTACGCAGCTGGCCTCACTCCGTCAACATCCCTCCTCTCCATGCCTTCAGATTTCTGGCTCAGGCCGCCGGAGCAGTGGCCGGAGTTAAGGCAATTCTCCAGGTTAGAACGAACCGAACAAATCGAGCTGCCGTCTAAATCGATCGAGTTTCGATTCTAAAAAGTTTCAATTTTTTGGCCGTTTTTATGAAAAAAAATCAAATTTTAAATTAAGTAAAGAACAAAAATTGATCGAAACCGATCAATAGAAGCAGAACCGAAACCAATTGGGTCGTAATTGAGATTTTGCACTGTTTATTTCAGGTGATGCCCGAACAATACAGGTTCATGCTAAGAGCTCATGCTTTGAAAGTAGATGTGCATACTGGTGCTATACCTGAAGGGGTGTTGACTTTTGTGTTTAGCTTTAATTTGCTATTGATTATACTCAAGGGTCCCAAAAACATTTGGGTGAAAACCTATTTGCTGTCTTTGTCAACTATGGTCTATGGAATTGGTTTTTGTTGGCTCGAAATATACACGACCTTCGAAGAACCCTGCAAATGCATTTGGTTGGGCATAGATTGAGCTTATGAACAGAAACAACAACAAAATCCAGAGAGAATAAATCAGAGCCTAAAGAGGCAAATCCGATTTTGAAAGAGGAACGGCGACGGAGGTGGTGGTAAACGGGGAGTGGCTGAGAAAGAGATGGTGTGTGTGTGGCGAGAGAGATGAGCGGCGAGAGACGTGTGTGGCGTGGAAGAAGAGTGAGTTTGGTTTTGTGTAATTTTAGTTTTAATTAAAGTTCCATCCCAAAAATTTTAATATATACATATATTGGTCCCTAGATATAATGCACTACGTAATTAACACGTGTCAAAATTTGATTGGTTGAATTGGCTACATCGGCAGTATTTGACGGACGTTAGTATCGAGAGACTAAATTATCTAATGGAATAACAAAATAAATGATGCAGTGTGATATTTTGAAAAATAAGGAACGATATAGATCATTGAAAATAGGGATCAAACGCATTATTTTGCCTTTTATTCTCTCCAAATCAAAACTGTACGTAATCATGTAGGGACCATAATGGCAGCTTACAAATTTATGGAGGAATGTAGTGGGAAGAAAGAAGAGCGTCGTGACTTAACGATGCAAAGTTACAAACGACAACGTCCAAATCTATTTTCATAAACGGAAAATATATAAGGATAAAAGTGGCATAATAGTAAAATATTGAGGGTAAATGTACAATTCCCCTAAAATATATCCAAACTTCTCAAGCAAGCCACTTTTGGTTATGAATGCCGCCAAAATACCATCATTCAGAATCAGAGTCGCTCGCTAAAATACGAAATTAGGAGGGAAAATCAAAAGAGGTGCAATGAATTTATGCCAGATAGGGTTTTCAAAATTGAGAAAACTCCCCACAATTTCAATTTTCTCCCAATTAAACAATTAATTATTCTTTTTCCGATCTACATTTTCATTATCTTCATCTATGTTATTATCCCCTTTTTTGTTATGAAACACTCAATTTTGCCTCGGAAGAAACAGAAAATCCTGAAGAAAGGTGCACTAGTCAACTTCAAATTTCTCGATCTCCCTCTGATTTCGACCACGACAGGTTTGCCAGTTGACTTGGTAAGCCTCGAACCTGAGCTGCCATACACAATCGGTCGAGCCGACTTTGTCCTGCGATTTCACGTTCAAAAACCGGTCAGTCAGTAAGCAACACTGCCAGATTTCATTTGACAGTGGTTACCAAAAACTTATATATTATTAATGGGGTTTTTATTTTTCGAGAATTTGGATGTGTTGTTATTGATGAGTTTAGACGAAGATCTCTGTATTATAGTTATACTCAATTGGAAAAGAAGAAAGAGATTGTAGAATGTCCTAATGTCAAGGTTTCATTGAATGGGCTGTTTGTTAACGGGTTTAGAGTCAATAAAGGTGAAGCGAGGGAGCTGGTTGCAGGAGATGAGGTTTCACTTGTCTGTGGAAATGAAGGTGTTTGTGGTAGAACTTCAATTGGTTTTTTGGTTGAAAGTATTTTTTTTGAGGATGAAGTTGCTACTGGGTCAAATGTGTTTTCGCGAAGGCCACCGTTACTGGGGGAGTGACTTCGTCTGGGCATTCACAAGGGAGAACTTCAAGTGGGAATAGGAATAAGTGGGTTGTTGCCTGCCAGGTTCATGATGTAATGCCTTCTGGTTGTGATGTAATGGGAAGGGCGAAGTTTTTACGGAGTTTATGCAGAAATATATTGTCTAATGACGATCCTATAACTTACATTTGTCAATGCAGTGATGTTGATCATAGCGCAAAATATCGAAACAGTCATAACTAAATGAAATTCAGTGCTCGGCAGGTAATACAGTTAAATTTCCAGAGATAAGCGAAGTTTTTACGGAGTTTGTGCAGAAATATATTGTCTAATGACGATCCTATAACTTACATTTGTCAATGCAGTGATGTTGATCATAGCACAAAAATATAGAAACAGTCATAACTTAAATGAAATTCAGTGCTCGACAGGTAATACAGTTAAATTTCCAGAGATAGCTGAATCTAATCTGGGAAGAGCTGTGCCAATTACCATCAGAAATCCTCCAGTCTTCGAGAGAAGTGCCAAAATGTTGCAGTCACAATCACACTCACTCATAAATGAGAACGAGGCAGCTTTGGAAGTCATCAAAAATATTGGCAGTGTTTATGTTCAAAATGATCATTTATGTTTGAAAGACAGAGTTAAAGCCCATACTGATAATATCAACACCAATGATGGTTCTTTGAATTCAAATTATCTGGATAAGGTGAACCCTTCTTGTTTTGTTGGTGCCACACCAAGCAAGATCGGTATACATCCTTGTTCACCACCTGGCAAGAAGTTTTATCTGAACCGCCTTGAGTTCTCGGATGGATGTTCTTTGGGCACACATAATGATATATCTTTGCCAGAACCATTACATCCTCTTGAAAGCATTTCCCAGATATTTATAGCAACATTTGCATGTGACATCTTGTGGTAAAGTTGTCCATTTCATCATTCATTTTATTTGCTTTCGTTGCTGAGGATGATATTTATTCATGACGCGTGCATGATGTTCTTGAATGAGCTTATCTATCAAATTATTTCTGATTCTACGTGATGATTTACCATTTGTAATCTGTGGTGCCCTTAGGAAATAAGGTTCTGCTTTGTGAATTGTGATTTAACTGAGAAATGATTTTAGAAGGATGGAGCAGCATTATAATAGTTTATGTCTTATTGTTTGATCAACCAGGCTAAAATTTTCCTTAATTTGTAGAGGCTTGTTGGGACTATTCAAGTCGACGAATATTTATGTTGAGTATTAATTTTTCGGTTAAGTTGGGCCTTAGTCTCTGCTGTTTACCAGTGTTTTAGGATATTGATTTCATTTCTCGTCTTTAAATGTCTACACGTGTGACCTTTGTTTCCGACTCTAAATCTTAAGTGTTTGTAGGTTTCTGTCACACTCTGAGATCCCTTGCCATCTCCCTGTAACAATTGCTTGTCATAATGCGGAAAGATGTTGGAGCTCGAGCCCTGATAAAAGAACCTATGTGCCTTACCCATATTTTCCAAATTTAGTTGTAGTGTGAGTATATTCATATCATTTCTTTTTCTTCAAGAAAACAATGTTATACCAGCTCTGCGTTTTGATGCGGAAGTGCCGGCTAGTAAGCAATCTTGATATCTGCAATTTGATGTTATAGGCATCCCCCATTTCCAGAAGCTATCGCATTTGGTAAAGATCGTAAGAAGCAAGGGATTGCTTGCCATCATCCAAAATTGCTTGTTGTGCAAAGAGATGATAGTATTCGAGTTATCATTACTTCTGCAAATTTAGTGGCAACACAGGTGAACAGTCCTTTGAAATATTGATATTACTTCTAGCAGGCATTTGTGTGGAACACTCATAAATAAATTCTTCTTTGTGCCAGTTAATGCATGGCTGAGGCATGTCAAGAAGCCTAAAATTGACTCTTATGTATCCAATATTTGAATGTTATTAGTTCTACCTTCATTCTTTTGGATTTATTCATCTTTTCTTTTCTGAATCCTGCAGTGGAATGGGGTGACAAACACAAGTGTGCCCGATTATTCGCCACTCTTTGTTCAAACTTGTGAAGGAGAGGCAAATCAAGATTCAAGATCTGATTTTGCTGCTCAGCTGGCTGGATTCGTGGCATCTCTTATGATTGATGTACCAAGTCAAGCTCATTGGATCACTGAGCTGGCAAAGTATGACTTTAGTGGGGCTGTAGGGCACCTAGTTGCTTCAGTGCCTGGAGTACATTTACACAGAAGTCCCTATGTAAGGCACCCCTGAACTTTGTATTAATTAGTGTATTTCCAGGTGGTCTTTTTACCCTCTATTAGTGTTATAAGCTAGATCTGTTAACGTCTCCAGATGTCCCATTAAACATGGAGTCTTTGAAATTGTGTTTGATAAAGCGTTAAAGGCTATCTATTCACCTAAAGAATAATTGTTATGAGAGTGCGAAAGGGTTGAGGTTGAGATTAATTATCCACTTCAGGTGGTGCAAATCCTCCTAAAGGGTATGGAAAATTGTTAGACTAGGGTGGGAGTGATTTTTTCTTCTGGCTCTGTTGCATTTCCATGCGGAATGTCAATGCTTGGCATTTTCTGTAGAATCTGAAAAGTTTCTAAGTTCAATGTTTTTATGTTCATATTGCTATTTGCATCAGGTTGGTCCTCACTTTGCTTCCAAGTTCTGCAATGTCAAGTTCCATGGTTCAGTCGAAGCATCAGTTGTAGGTTTAAGCCACATCTTTTACAAGTCTGACTCAAATGGGATACACCTTAAAAGACTAGCAGCGTTTCTTAGAAAATCTCATCGGAATTCATTTGGGTTGTTGGAGATTGTTTTGAGAAGAGACAGCAATATTCCTGCTGATGTAAATGCCGTAAGCGTTCTTGTCTCTAACCCAG
Organism: Rutidosis leptorrhynchoides; assembly: GCF_046630445.1. Lineage (NCBI taxonomy): Eukaryota > Viridiplantae > Streptophyta > Magnoliopsida > Asterales > Asteraceae > Rutidosis > Rutidosis leptorrhynchoides. The sequence continues at coordinate 7,005 of NW_027266468.1, read as the reverse complement.
TTAAATCTTCTGATGGAGGTAAATTCTAGGTCCTGAATTTAGAAAAATCTCAACATTTTAGTCTCTGTTGTGTTTCTTTTGTAATCGGATATTGCTTCTTTGACAACTGAGTTTCACCGGTATATTTTTTAGAGGTGCCACTTGCCATCTTTTTTGGCTGAGTGGAGTTTTCATTCAACTAATTATGCTGTTTCATACTCTCTGCCAGACCAAGTTCATCTTGGCTTTCTGCCAAGAGATATTGCAAGATGGCTTTCTCCATTGTGGGATATTGGCTACTTCAAATTTTCTGGATATGTCTGTCCAAAAGAAGCCCTTGCAGCTGCTTTAGGAGAAAAACAACAAAAAATTAGGATTGATGCTACATGTCTTCCAGGCATGTCATTCCTTTAAAGTTTAAACTATCGTACTATTATTTTATATGCAATGTTGGATTTTCATTTTTCAAAGGATAATGGTGTTCAGAATTTGCAGTTGCAATGTTTATAGGTTTGGGCATTGGTTTTTGCAGGGGCCCTGTTTTCCTGATATATCAAAAATGATGCGAAATGAGCTTGCTACATCCTTGTGCTCCTTGATCGCTTCTATTCAGAGATGTACAGGCCTCTGGCGGCTGTAAGGAGGTACCTGTGATGAAATTTTTTAAAATGTCTACTACTCATGCAATTTACCATATGAGAGGACTAAAACGTTGGCCAATTATCATTACAATCATATTGTAACTTGAGATTTCTTATGTTTATCTGGATTTTTCTGGGGTGGGATTTAAATCTAATGTAGCTTCTGATATTTATCTAAACAGTTGAATTGATGTACAGTTTTCTGTACTTTTTTCCAGGTTTTGGGTCAATACAAATGGCCTGAACACCAAGAGTCCGACTTCGTGTACGGTAAGTGTATTTTAATTTTATCAATTAACATAAAGGAGAAAACATGCTTATTGATTGCGATGTCTGTCTTTATTCCTCAGGTTGTTCATCAATTGGATCGGTCAATTCACAATTTCTAGTGGCATTCTCAGCAGCTGTTGGTAAGAGATCAGTGCAATACTGCGACTCTGAAGAGTCTGATCCTGAGGTAGAATATATGCTGAGTTACTGAAGTATGCATGGCGAAATCATGCTGTGTGTGCGGACTAAGTAATTTTTTTGCTTTTTCTATTGGGCTGTTGGAGTGCTAGTCAAGAATTGAGAAATCCGTCCATTAGAATCATATATCCCTCTATTGACAGAGTGAAGAATGCTCGTCATGGAATTCTCCCTTCAAAGTGTATTCTTTGCTTCTCTGAGGTATGTTATCCCACAACTTTGTTTCTGTCTTGTTCAGTAAGTTGAGGTATGCCATTTGCAATTTTCTAGGCATTCTAAAGCTATAGTTTATATATGGATTTACTTTTTGCAGAAAACATGGCAAAGGTTGAAAACTCTAGACATACTTCATGATGCAATTCCTCATCCCGATGACAGAATTGGTTATCCAATGCATTCCAAGGTAAGGATATTGCTTTTATTCAACTAAGTTAAATTTCTACAAGAAGCAGATTTTTTGTCTTTCTTTCTCTGTTAGTATTCTTTGTTCGAAAGCTGGTGTCTTTCAGAGATCTTATTGTAATCGTGAATCGTGATCATGCCATACATTGAGAGCACTAAAATGGACAATGTAAACAGGTGGCACGCAGACGGTTCCTGTCGAGAAGAGATGGATCTTCCTCTGGCTGGGTTTATTGTGGGTCCCATAATTTTAGTGCCGCTGCCTGGGGACGACAAATTTCCAGTTCGGGTCAGAAGCTTCACGTGTGTAACTATGAACTTGGGATAGTGTTCACCTTTCCTCCATCTGAGAGAAATAGAAAGACTAGCCCAAACTTGGATGACGTTGTGTTGCCATTTTCTGTGCCTGCCCCAAAATATGGACCGAAAGATCGACCTGCTAAAAAACAGGCAATGTGGGAGGCTGTCTCTCAACTTACTGAACAAGAAAGAAACAAAGTTGTCGATATAGATGAAATGGTGGACGATGATGACAACAATGTGGTAGAGGTGATAAATGACTATGTTGCCCAGGAAGAAAAAGAGGACGAAAAGGCTTATGCTGAGATGTTTTGGAGTCAGGTTGATTCATCTGATCACAGCTCTTGAATTTCTTAATAAAGTCTTTCATCTCTGAAGCTATTTCTCCAATTATGTATTTATGTCTCCTGATTCCTGATGCCATTATTTGTACAATTAGTATATCGAAATTGTAATTATCAAAATTTAACTCTCGGGGTTCTATCATGACATTAGATTGGTAACCCCAGATGTATGATTCATGCACATTGTATATATAATTGAAATTAAAATGATAGTCAAGCCCTTTTTATCAAGATTCAAGATGCCTTCTTTGTCACTTACAGCTCCCATTTGTGTGCTAAAGATCATTTACAATTATGCTAGATTTGGACTGCCAAGCCCAAGCCTTCTTTGAACTTTTCTGCAATTTTTTTTGATAAATGTCGAGGTTTATTAATTCAATTTAAATGTGGCCGAGCTTGGTAACGTGATCTACCTCCACTCTGCCGGGAAAACTTTAACACTTTAGCTATTCAAAATCGTAATTGATGGGGAGAGTGTGGTCCAAAAACAAACTACCGAAAATTGATACATACATCACGCTAGCAATGTCTATTTTTACCGGCTATTACATTTGAAAATTTCTGCAATGTGAAAGACCTTATTTTCTCCGATTCAATCGATATCATCTCAACTAACCATGTATGGATTTTGAAAGTAGGAAGCAGCTATCGTTGAGAAAAAAAAGTTCAAGCTTCCATATTGACTATGAACTTTTGATCACATTCTTTTCGTGGAAAAGGAGAAATGGGTTTTGGTCATAGCAAAGTTGTACTCCTAATAAGGTTTGAAATTGAATGCCATCAAACATTTTTGTCTCATATAGCAGACTAAAGCCTAACTTTCAAGTAACAATGAAGTTGGCAAAAGGCAAAAGCTTCTTTCTCTCTGAAAGTGGTCCCTGAGAAGAGAACTGAAGGTGGCTTTGTCAGTAACCCTGACCAAAGGATATTCATATACGTACTTGTCATTATAACTTGAATAAAGAGGCTTTGGTCTCTGACGTGTGCTCGCCGTTTCCATTTTTTTTTTCTTTTTTTATACTTGTTTTAAAAGTAGTATTCGAAAATTAACTTTGGATTTTTATTATTTTTATTTCAGAAAGAAAAATTTCCTAAAATGGAATTATTGTCGACCTTTTTTTTTTAAAAAAAAAATCATCTAAATAACTTATTGTTTACGTTTCTTAAATTTATACTATATCGAATATAAACGGGTACATTACTTTTGTGTACAAAAGTACATGTATGTGAACATGAAAGAGTCGGACCGGATTTCGCAATGCCGGTCCGACTAATCACCACTAATCACCGTAATTAGCAAGCAAAATGCATTGGGGTTGCCTTTGAAGCAAGACCGGCATTAAGGTTGCCGGTCATGCGTGAAAATTAAAAAAAAAAAAAAAATAACATGACCGGCAGTTAGGCTGCCGGTCTTGACAAAAAAGAAAATTTACGGTCCAGTTCAACAAGCCTACAACTCGGAATAAACCTTCAACAAGCCTACAACTAGGAATGCGTTCAACAAGCCTGCAACTTGGAATACGGTCCAGTTCAACAAGCCTACAACTCGGAATAAACCTTCAACAAGCCTACAACTAGGAATGCGTTCAACAAGCCTGCAACTTGGAATCCTACAACTTGGATTCCAAGTTGCAGGCTTGTTGAACGCATTCCGAGTTGTAGGCTTGTTGAACTGGACCGGCAGCCTTATTGCCGGTTTGGTGCTTTAACCGGCATTTTCAATGCCGGTGCAATTAAGCTTAATTAAGTAGTCCGACCGGCATTCCCATTGCCGGTCGGACTACAAATCTCCACCCAATTGTCCTTTCGTATCAAAATGTTTACATATAATTTTTTTTAAATACATTTGTAATTTTCTGGAATATAAACTGTGATTTTTCTAAAATTGACGATTTCGATTCGATTCTTGACGATTTTAATTTGATTTTGATTGAGGTTTCATGTAATTTTACAAAAATAAGAAACATCCCAAAATATATTTTTGACTCCCATTGACCGATTTTTCGATTTTGATCCGATTTCATTTTCATTCAGATCTATTTCTGAATGTCGATCAGAGGTCTCCATTGAGCTTACTTTTTCCTCCTAGAAATTATTTTCCAGAAATGAAAATAAATAAAAGAAAAGAAAAGGAATATTCTTAGTAGTATTCTTTGTTTGGGCAATCAAAACGTGGCGTAGCTGAGCCTAATAACGTGTCTTTCCTTCCCTCTCTGTGTACTCACTATTCATAATAAAAAAGATCTATTCTTTTCTTTCCTTCTTCCCTCTAATTCCCCATTTTTATAACCCCAGTTGCTATGGATCCTCTGTATAAACCATTTTTTAAATAAGAGCCTCTCAATTCTCAATATACAGTTACAAACTTAAATTTGCCTCCCAAAATCAAATTTTGAGACATACCCAATTGCCAAAATTTTGAATTTCAGACAACAAATTCAAGCTGTAATAATGCAAGCAACAACATCATGGTCTCCAATATCAGTTCACTCATCAAGATGCAGCCTTGTTCCATTCTTTACGCAACAGATACCAATTCGTCGACACAAAAAGACCCAATTTTTGGCGATTTCTTCTTCATGTTCGTCATTTTTCAACGTGTCCTCTCTCATACACGAACCCTTTTTTCTACAATAGCGAAATTTCACCTTGTTGTTCAAAACCCAACAAGCGAAGGAGAAAAATCGGGCCAATCTCAGCTGTATTCGAGAGGTTTACTGAAAGAGCTATTAAAGCTATAATATTTTCTCAGAGGGAAGCAAAGGCGTTAGGCAAGGACATGGTGTTTACACAACATCTGTTATTGGGTTTGATCGTGGAGGATCGTGATCCAAAGGGTTTTCTGGGTTCAGGGATTAAAATTGATAGAGCACGTGAAGCAGTAATGAATATTTGGAGTAATAAAAGTACCGATCCCGACAATAATTCAACATCTCTGGCGTCTTCACCAGATGTGCCGTTTTCGATCAGCACGAAACGGGTTTTCGAGGCAGCTGTTGAGTATTCTAGGACCATGGGATATAATTTCATTGCTCCTGAACATATAGCAATTGGTCTTTTCACTGTTGATGATGGAAGCGCTGCTCGAGTGCTCAAGAGGTACTGTTTTTTTCGATCTATGTACGTTGCATGAGTTCCTTTGCATGCTTGTTGTTTGTAAATATGTTTATGAGAGTCTGTTTGCTGTGTGTGTTTTTAGACTGGGAGCCAATATAAACCATTTGACAGCTTCCGCGGTCTCGAGGCTTCAAGGAGAGCTTGCGAAAGATGGCAGAGTGCCCTCTGTGTCACCTAAGGGCATTAGTCAGAAGTCATTGACTGGAAGTGCTGATCTTGCCAAGTCGCCTGAAAGAACCAGAGGTTCAAATATAAAACATTGTTCATATATATATATATATTTGTTTGTTTCCTTAATGATTATGAAACCAAATGAGAATTGCATTTTGATGCTAATGCTTATCTTGTCAGGGAAGAAAAGTGCCTTGGCTCAATTTTGTGTGGACCTCACTGCTCGTGCTGAGGACGGTCTCATTGATCCTGTTATTGGTCGTGATACTGAAGTTGAGAGAATCATTCAGATTCTTGGCCGTAGAACCAAAAACAATCCCATTCTTCTTGGAGAAGCTGGGGTTGGGAAAACGGCAATTGCTGAAGGATTGGCAATCAAAATTTCTGATGCTGCTGTTCCTCCATTTCTTTTGGTGTGTTTATGTTGTTTTTCTTGTTTATTTTGATATTGGTTCCTCGTAAACTATTTATGTCGAACAAATTTGATAAGATGAGGTGTCCTACTTGTAGACAAAGCGTGTAATGTCCTTAGACACAGGCCTATTGATGGCTGGGGCGAAGGAGAGGGGAGAACTGGAGGCACGTGTTACTACATTACTTGCAGAAATAAAAAAATCTGGTGAGTGTTGGAAATTTTGGTGTGGTATTTTATAACTCAGCCCTCTTGACCGTTGCTTAGTAACTTCTTACGCTTGGATTTTAGGTGAAGTTATTCTTTTCATTGATGAAGTCCACACTATTATTGGGTCTGGCACTGTTGGACGGGGAAACAAGGGATCTGGTCTTGATATTGCAAATCTAGTGAAGCCACCACTTGGCAGGGGTGAACTACAGGTTTTCACTCAACTCTCAATTTTTTTATTTTGTAAATATGCTTTGGAAGTCTAGTTCTCTTGCATTCTGTAGTCCAAATGCAGTTGATTGTGTACTCAATGGAGGAATACTAAAATGAATTTGCATGTCCCAACTTTTGCTTTGTACAGTGTATTGCATCTACAACTTTAGATGAATTCAGGAATCAAATCGAGAAGGATAAAGCTTTGGCTCGACGATTTCAGCCTGTACACATTAATGAGCCAAACCAGGTTGGTTTCTTGAGAACTTTTCATATCATGTTGCAATCTCTTCGGGTAGCAGTTTCCTAAGTCTTGCTTGGATGCCAACAATGTAGGAGGATGCAATTAGGATTCTCTTGGGTCTGCGTGAGAAATACGAGGCTCATCACAAATGCAGATTCACAATGGAAGCAATAAATGCTGCTGTATACCTGTCGACAAGATACATCCCCGATAGGTATCTTCCCGATAAGGCCATTGATCTCATTGATGAAGCTGGAAGTAGAGCTCGCATCGAAGCATATAAGATGAAAAAACAAGAAGAAACTTGTATACTTTCAAAGTCACCAGATGATTATTGGGAAGAAATAAGAACGGTTCAGGCTATGCATGAAGTGGTAATAAATGACTCTGCTTCAAATATTGTTCTTAAATGGTTTCTGATTTCAACAACCTATTAATTAATGGTACTATTTCTTTTGGTGTAAGCAGGTCCTAGCTAGCAAGCCAAAACAAGATAACAGTATT